>NC_090438.1:719302923-719605953 GCF_031143425.1 Pleurodeles waltl
GGGGGTGGGTGTGTGGTGTATGTGTGTCCCCGTAATTTTTTGCCTCCCCCCTACCCTGTGTCGTAGGTGCAGTACTCACCGTTGTCTTCTGCGCCGGCGTTCGTGCTCCTGGTAGAGGAGCAGGTAGACAATAGCTGGTAGGATGTGTAGTTCGGGTTCTATGCTGTCCAGATTCCTCGTGGAGTGTGTAGAGGTGAGCGTTTTGCCGTTCGAAGTCTGTTTCCGCCGTGTTTTTATCGGCGGGGCTCCCGCCCCGGAAAAGGTGGCGGATTGGTGAGTTGTGATAGGGTGGGCGGTACATTGTCTGCCGCCTGTCTGTTGGCGGTGACCGCCGCGCTGCTTGTCTGTACCGCCGGGGCGGTCGGAGTGTTAAAGTGGCGTGCTGTGTTGGCGGTTCCCGCCAGGGTCGGAATTCCATTTTTTTGGCCGCCTGCCTGTTTGCGGGTTGGCCGCCGCTTTTACACCGACCGCCAGGGTTGGAATGACCCCCTAAGTTCTTTAAAGCATCAGATGTCTCTAGCAAGCACAAAGTACCTGGTTTGTGCCCAAATTACACGCACAGAGACCACAGAGGAAGAGATGCGTGGAAAACAAAGGGTGTGCATCAGATTTCTGGGTGCACACAGGCGATGCGTTGATTCTTTTCCATGCACCAAGGGATGTGTGCCAACTTCCGGCACGCAGGCTTGAATCCTCCTTGCACTGGGGGTCAGGATGCAGAGAAATCCTGGGTGCACAGGACAAAGTTACAGGGGTGGCGTTGATCCAGTGGGTGATGTGCCAAAGTTTCTGTCACATGGCAGGCGCTGTGTTGATTCTTCATGCAGGAAGTCGGGCTGCGTCATTCCGGTTCAGCGAAGCATTGTTCCAGTGGACTGTGTGTTGTCGATCTTCACTCTGGGAGCCGGGCTGTGTCATACCGGGTCAGCGATGCAATGATTCTTTCACTGCGAGGCAGGCTATGCATCGATTCCGGCAGGTTGTGCGTCGTTTCAGGCAGGCTGTGCATCGATTTTCACAGCACAAGGAATTTCTTTGCAGAGATGAAGTTGTTTTGGCCCTGAGACTTCAGGAACAGTAGGCAAGCACAATGCAAGCACTTGAAGAGCACTTTTCAGCAGAGCCAGAGGCCTGCAAGGCAGCAGGGCAACAGCAAGGCAGCAGTCCTTCTCAGAAAAGCAGTCCAGGTGAGTTGTTTGGGCAGCCAGGTAGTTCCTCTTGGCAGGTTGCAGGTTCTGGGGCAGAGTGTCTGCATTGGTAGGATCAGTTTATATACCCCAAAGTGCCTTTGAAGTTAGGGAGACTTCAAAGAGTGAGTTTGAAGTGCACAAGATCCCCTTTCAGTACAGCCCTGTCCGCCAGGGTCCCAGTAGGAGGTTTAGTAGTCCATTTTGGGGGGGAAGGCCACTGTCCTTTGAAATGTAAGTGTCAGGCCATCCATCCTTCCAGCCCAGGAAGACCTACTCACTATGCAGATGTGTGCAGGTGTGACTGAGCATCCTGGGTCAGTGGTTGTGTGTGGTGAAATGCACAAAGGAGCTGTCAACCAGCCCAGCCCAGAAATGGATTGTAAGACACAGGAGGATTTAAGTGCAGAGAAATGCTCACTTTCTAAAAATGACATTTCCAAAATAGTAATATGAACTCCAACCTCACCAGTAAGCAGGATTTTGTATTACCATTCTGGCCATACTAAATATGATCTGTCTGCCACTTTCTGATCAGAATCTACCACTCCAAACAGTATAAGATGGTAGCCCTAATGTTAGCCTATATAAGGAGCGGGCCATACAGCAGTGGAAAATGAATTTAGGAGTTTTCCACTACCAGGACATGTAAAAACACACAGATATGTGTCCTGCCTTTTACCTACAGAGCACCCTCCCCTCTAAGTTACCTAGGGCCTACCTTAGGTGTGGGTGACTTATATGTAGAAAAAGGGGAGATTAAGGCTTGGCAGGTACTTTTAAATGCCAAGTCGAAGTGGCAGTAAAACTGCATACCCAGGTCTTGCAATTGCAGGCCTGAGACATGGTTAAGGGGCTACTTATGCGGGTGGGACAATGAGTGCTGCAGGCCCACTAGTAGTATTTAATTAACAGGCCCTGGGCACATGCAGTGTCCTTTACTAGGGACTTGCAAGTAAATTGAATATGCCAATTTGTATATGAGCCAATGTAACCATGTTTTAAGGGAGAAAGCATATGCACTTTAGCACTAGTTAGCAGTGGTAAAGTGCACAGAGTCTAAAACCAGCAAAAACAGTGTCAAAAAGTGGAGAGAGGCAGGTAAAAAAGTTGGGGGTGACCACCCTAAGGCTGTCAGGTCTAACAGTTAGTATTTCCAAAGTTAGGAATTCTTCAGCGATTACCTCCCTAATAACCTTCCATCAGTTTGATGAATCACCACAAATTTTCCAGGCCTATAGTATTTTCTATATTTTTAGATTTTCGTGGTCAGTCATAAAGGGGGCGCAAGGCTAACGGTTGATCTCAAAATGTTTTTTCCAGCAATGCATTTCCTTATATGCTATTGTACTTGACATAGAGAGAAAAAGGCTGAATAGATTTACATGAAATGTGGCAAGATTATACATTATGGTGAAGAGACAATGATTTGTGAGTACTGCAGCAAAGCTGGGTATGTTTTTTAAAAGTTATAAGGCATTTAAATTAGAGATACCTGTCACCACAGTACTTTGGCCTAATTTCACAAAATTTCATGAAACTGCTGTAGTACATGGCCGCACATGTATATAAAAATGTATAATAATACAAAAATAAATGTCCCTACCTATTACCATTTCAGTAAAGTGGTAATACGTAGGGACATTATACTTGCCTATACCTTACATACTAATACTGAACACAGTGAAAGTGTAGTAAAACAATTTGGTTGCCTGTTCATTCTCAAAAAACACCCATTACCCAATTAAATACTACCTTGTCATCAGCATGTACCACGGTATACTGCAAAGTTATCCTGATATGCCATGGCCTAAAATATAATTAAGGCCTAGCTATATTATTGGAATTTGGTACCCTTCCATCACTCATGGTGTTGCATGAGCAATGCAATATTTAAGTCAGATTTACAAAGGAACATAAGGCCACCATGCGTGGCCCTGTGTTCATTGGTAAATCCGGAGAAACCCAGGGCAAAGCAATTAGCTGTTTTGCATTACTCTGCACACCAGTTTGCATCACTACACTCTATGCCACTCCACTGTACACTACTCCACTATACACTACTACACTCTATGCCTCTCCACTGCATAACTATCCACTCTACCCCACTCCTCTCTACGCTGTTACACTGTACACAACTCCACTCTATGCCAGTCCACTCTACACTATTACACCATGCAACTCCACTCTATGGCACCTCAGTGTACGCCACTCCACTGCATGCCCCTCCACTATGCACTACTCCAGTATACGCTGTTCCACTCTATGTCATTCCACTGTAGACTACTGTACTCTATATAATTCCACTTTACGGCACACCATAGTACAACACTCTATTGTATGCTATTTCACTGTATGCCAATACACTGTATACTTCTCCACTCTACACCACTCCAGCATATGGCACTTCATTCTACACTATTCTATTGGGTGCCACTCCACTGTACCCCACCCCACTGTATGTTGTTACACTCTACCCCACTCCAGTGTTCACCACTCCACCGTACAACACTCCACTCTGTGCTATTCCACTGTATGCCACTATACGCTACTCCACTCTACACCATTCAACTTTATGCCACTCCATTCTACCCTAGTTCATTGGATGCCACTCCACTCTATGCAGCTTAACTAGATGATATTCCACTCTACCCCTCTTCACTGTATGACACTTCAGTCTACACCACTCCACTCCACGCTTTTCTAATCTATGCCACTCCACTGTACTACATTCTATGCTATTCCACTGTACACCACTCCACTCTAATCTATTACATTGTATGCAACTTCAATCTTTGCCACTCTACTGTATGGCATTCCGCTCTACCCGACTCCACTGTATGCTATTAAACACTACTCCACCCTACAATGCACCACTCCAGGCTACACCCCTTCACTGTATGCCACTCCACTGTAAGCTACTGCATTATACACTATTACACTCTACACCATTTCAGTTTATGCCACTCCAGTGTACGCTACTCCACTATATGCTATTCCACTCTATGCCTTCACTCTACTCTATTCCACTTTATTTCACCCCACTGTAGGTTACTCCACTCTATGCCAGTCCAGTGTACCCTCCTTCACTCTGTATAACTCCACTCTACAAAACTCTACTTCACTCTATGCCACTAAGCTATACTCTACTGCACCAGCCCAAATTTGTACTCAACTCTATGCCTGTGCATAGAGCCTATGCTCTATCTATTGTACAACACTCTACTCCACTCTAGGACAGTTACCAACACTGTACGACACAACACTCCAACCAACTGTATGATATGCTAATCCAATTTTCTACAGTTTCCTCAACTCGGTTACTATACTTCAATGTACTCTGCACTCATCCACTGTACCCTACTGTACTCTGTCACTCCACTGTACACCACTACACTCTACGCTATACCACTCTACGCCAATGCACTATTCTACACTCCACTGTACAGTATTCCACTGTACCCTACTCCACTGTATGCTACTCCACTTCATGTTATTCCACTCTATATCACTACAGTGTACACCACTCTACACTGATCCACTGTATGACACGCTCCTCCACTCTATGCAACTCCACCATATGAAAGTCTACTGCACTTTATGGCACAGTATGACGTTTTACTCCTCTCTATCCCTGTACACTGTTCACTGTCCAACTCTATACTCCACTCTATGCCTGTGCACTCCATTGTACAACACTCTATTCAACTATTCAACACTTTTTTATACAATGAATCACTCCAATCTACTGTACAAGACTCCACTCCAATTTATAACAGATTACTACCTACGCTAGGCCACTACACTACACTCCATGCCACTGTACTCTATGACTCACCAATACTTTCTATTGTACTTTATTCCACACTGTTATTCCACTACATTATACTCTACTAAACTGTACAAGACTTTACCTCACTTTAGGCTACTGTACAACAATACACTTTACACAGCAACACTGTTTAATACACTACTGTACTCTATGCAACTACACTCTTAAATGCTCTACTCCGGTATATGCCACTTTCTGACAGCTTACTCCTGTCTACATACCTGCACTCCACTGTACAACACAGGGCTATATTGTATACCACAATACAACATTCTACTCCACTCTGTGCCGCTCTATACTACTCTAAACCACCATAGAACACTGTATGCAACTCATTATTTGCCACTTTCCCCCTATTTTACTCCACTGTACTCTATAACACAGTACTTCATCTACTCCACTACTTCACTGCATGGCATTCCACTCTACGACACTCTATGACATTATACTTTATAACACTGTGGCCCTCATTACAACCCTGGCGGACGGTGTTAAAGGTGCGGTAATACCGCAAACAGGCCGGCGGACAAAAAAATGGAATCACGACCATGGCGGAAACCGCCAACATAGACAGCCACTTTAACACTCCGACTGCCACGGCGGTACAGACAAGCAGCGTGGCGGTCACTGCCAACAGACAGGCGGGAGACAATGTACCGCCCACAGTATCACAACCCGCCAATCCGCCACCTTTTCCGGGGCGGATTCACCGTGAATAAAAACACGGCGGAAACAGCTTGTGCAATGGGAAAACGCTCACCTTAACACACTCCACGAGGAAGGAGGACACCATGGAGCCGGAATTACAAATCCTACCTGCCCTTGTCTTCCTGCTCATTTACGAACACCACCAACGGCGGTGGCGAAGACAACGGTGAGTACTGCACCTATGACATAGGGGGGAGCCAAAAGTCAGGGGGACACACACGAAACACCCCCACCCCCACCCTCACCCTCGCACATTATAACACACACACCAATGCATGTCAAAACATCACAGTAACAACCCACAACCCCCCCGGAAGAATGCAAAGACCAAAGGAAATCAGTTAAAAAATTGTAATGTATCAAAATACAGTTACCAAATATATACATATATATATATATATATACACATTCAAAAGTATATACATTACGAGAAGCACTGCAGGTATGCACATATCAATGTCCGTGCACCACTGGTCCAAAAATGCATGGGCGAGGCCCACAATAGATAACTGTCCATAAACGGAGAGAACACTGCTGGGGCATCAGATCGAAATACAACAGGCACCTCAGGGGGAAGGAAAGGGGGGGCACCTCAGCCGGATTACAGCACCACGCCAGATCCACGACGGGGCTCCATGCCCATTGATGTATCCTGGGGAGTGCAAAGCCACAGTCTCTCAAGTCTCTACAGTGGGTGGGTTACCCACTGTACCATCCTGGGGAGTGCAAAGCCACAGTCTCTCAAGTCTCTACAGTGGGTGGGTTGCCCACTGCTGCATCCAGGGGAGTGCAAAGCCACAGTCTCTCAAGTCTCTACAGTGGGTGGGTTGCCCACTGTACCATCCTGGGGAGTGCAAAGCCACAGTCTCTCAAGTCTCTTCAGTGGGTGGGTTGCCCACTGCTGCATCCAGGGGAGTGCAAAGCCACAGTCTCTCAAGTGGATAACAGTCTCCACTGGTTCTGGAGGGGGAATGGCGCCCACACTGCATTAGGCTCCCCGTGACGGTTCCTGTTCCGTCACAGTCCCACCCAGCTGTACATGGGATAACGATGCTTGATGTGGCGGTGTTCCCTTGTCCAGCGGTGCTTTGCCATGGCGGTCTCTGATCTGTTCAGCGGTTGTCTGCCCTGTTCAGCGGTGCTGTGCCCTGTTCAGCGGTCTTCACCATGGCGGTGATTCCCTTGTTCAGCGGTGCTTTGCCATGGCGGTCTCTGATCTGTTCAGCGGTTAACTGCCCTGTTTAGCGGTGCTGTGCCCTGTTCAGCGGTCTTCACCATGGCGGTGATTCCCTTGTCCAGCGGTGCTTTGCCATGGTGGTCTCTGATCTGTTCAGCGGTTCTCTGCCCTGTTCAGCAGTGCTGTGCCCTGTTCAGCGGTCTTCACTATGGCGGTGATTCCCTTGTCCAGCGGTGCTTTGCCATGGCGGTCTCTGACCTGTGCAGTGGTGTGTGGCATGACGGTCCCTCATTGCCCAGCGGGGCTGTGGCAGCCGGGGGCCTCCTGGGCACTGACTCTGGCGGTGGTCTCCTGACCAGTGACGATACTGCTGCCCTCCTGGGCACTGACTCTGGTGGTGGTCTCCTGACCAGTGACGATACTCCTGCCCTCCTGGGCACTGACTCTGGTGGTGGTCTCCTGACCAGTGACGAAGGTGCTGGCGGTGGAGTCCCGGCCGCCGGGGAGGATGGCGCCCTTCTCCGCCGTGCTGCTCTCACCAGACTGTGCAGACTTCTTCTGGCAATCACCACCTTTGGAGGAGTCATAGCTGACTCCTCAATCCCCCTGGGACCCTTCAGAGCAGTTTTGCCACCAGGAGACTTCACCCTGTCCTGTCGGCCACTTTCCAACTTGAGATGCTTTACAGGGGGTGGACTGGCAGTGCTTTGGCTCCGTGTCACACTGCCTGCCCTGTTGGCCGGTGCACTCCACACACCTGTAACACGCACCACTGGTACTGGAGTCTTTGTGGCTAAGGCGCTACTACGGGACTTATGAAGTGGAGGGGTGGGGATGGGGGCAAAGATGTCAACGTTGCTGAGGGAGAGTTTATGACGAACACTGGGATGGGTAGCTGGAGGGGGTCTGGGAGTGGAGGAAGTGGAAGTGGTTGTAGGAGGTGTCACTTTAGGTGTTTTGGGTGCAGGTGCAGGTACTGGAGGCTGTCGTGAGGTGGATGGATGTGGGGTGTGTGGGTGCCTGCGTTTGTGTACTTTGGGAGGGGGCGTCACAGACACACTGGGAGAGGACAGAGGGGACGTGTAAATGGGAGTGGGGGTGGTGTGTGCAGGTGAGCGGGGTGTGGTGCTGGGTGTTCTGGTGCAAGTCCTAGTGCCTGTAGATGTAGTGAATGCAGGTGAGAGTGTGGACGACATTGGGAGGGAGGAGCGAGACGAGGAGGAGGGGGACACAGTGGAGGCAGTGGATGTTGGTGTGTCTGTATGTGGGTGATGCTTGTGTGAGTGCCTGTGGGATGTGTGGTGCCTATGTTTGCCTGAGCTACTTTTGCGTGTTGAGGTGTGTGCATGCTTGTCTGATGGTGTGCTTGGGATGGGCTGGGGTACAGGGGATTGGGTCTGGGTGGAGGAAGTTGGAGAGGGGAGGCTAGACACAGGGACAATGGCTGCCATCAGTGCTGAGGCCAAAAATTGCAGGGTTCGATGAAGGGCAGCCTGACCAGAATGAATGCCCTCCAGGAATGCATTACCATGTTGCAACTCCCTTTCTACACCCTGGATGGCATTCACAAAGGTAGACTGCCCAACAGTGAGTGACCTGAGGAGGTCAATGGCCTCCTCACTGAGGGCAGCAGGGGTGACAGGGGCAGGGGCTAAGGTGCCTGGGGCGAAGGTGATCCCACCCTCCTGGGTGAGCGGGCACGGGGCGAACGCTGAGGGGCTGCTGGGAGGGCGGTGCTGGTAGGGGAGGTGGCAGCTGTACCTGTAGAAGTGTGGGGCACAGATGGTGCCGCCACCACAAGGGAGCTCCCATCGGTGGACGAGTCCGTGTCGCTGGTTGGTGATCCGGTGACTGACGTGAAGCTCCCCTCGCCTTCCGTCCCACTGGTGCATTCTGAGTCCGTGGTGTGGCCCTCCATGGCCATGTGGGATGCAGCTCCCTCGTGCTCCGGTGCCACTGTACCTCCGCCTGATGATGCTGATGCAGAAAAGAACAGGGAAAGCAGAGAAAGGGGGGGACGACGACAGAAGAAAGACAGGTTGAGTGCATGGCTTACCGCTACCATTGGCGGACAAGACAGACACATCAGCCCCCTGCACTACACTGTGCTCCTGGCCTCTACAGATGCAATTCCTGGGATATGGCCTACTTCGCAATGGTGGACATCTGCACACATGGATGCCACAGGGGCATGTATACCTGTACTAGTCACTCTACTGCGGTGGGGTGGAGTGCCACATGGCCTGCATTACGGGGGGACCTAGCCTATGTAAGTCGCCCTGGCCTAGGGAAACCCACAGCCCTCCTCCCACACCCAGACCCCTCAACTGTGCGCAAAGTCCCCAGAATGAGGGTGTACTCACCCCCTTGTGTCTGCTGTGATGCCCTCAAGCGCCCATCCACCTCAGGGTAGGCCACCGCCAGGATCCGGAACATCAGGGGGGTCATGGGACAACGGGCACCCCTCCCACGTTGGGAGGCCATCCCCAGCTGAGCCTCCGCCGTCTTCTTGCTCCAGCTGCGAATGTCCTCCCATCTTTTCCAGCAGTGGGTGCCCCATCTCTGGTGGACCCCCAGGGTCCGTACGTCCTTGGCGATGGCACGCCAAATGTCCTTCTTCTGGTGGGCACTGACCTACATGACATGCACAGGGGAAGAAGAGAAGTCATTAGCAAGAGCACCGTCGAAGTGAGTGGCCCACATCCCTGCCCTTGCCATGTAGCACATGCATTCACAGTCCTTTATGTTCAGTGCACTCTGCCCCCTTCCCTCTTACAACCAGCCCTCTCCACCTAGGCATAGCCCATACAACTCCTGAGCAGTGAAGGCAGGGGCCCTTACCCCAGATGCAGCAGCCATTGTCTCTTCCAGACCGAGGTCACAGCATCACTTGCAGTGTAGGTCCTCTCCTGTCGAAGATCAGGTATCAAGTGATTGAACAGAGAGAAAATGGGGGTCACGTCCGCGGCGGTGACGTCCGCGGCGGTGTGTATCATCACCGCTGGCGCACTTCATCATTGGCTCCTGGGACCCACAGGGTCCAATGTTAACCAATGCAGCTTTGCGCCGCGGTCTTCGACCGCCTACCGCAACGGTGTACAATGCCAGCGCAGTTACCTCACATCCCATTGTCCCAGTTTAGAGGTCAGACAGCCGCCATTTCAGGGGCCCACATGGCTTAATTTGCAACTGCGTCACACACACCTTGGCCTACACCCGACACACATACAGGAAGATTTTTCACTTTGGTGTTGTGTTCTGTGTATCTGTGGGTACATACCTGGGATTTGGTTGACTCAGTGGTCATTGTTGTCCTTCCTAGGCACCGTCAGCTTGGACATTTGAGAAGATGGCGGAATCCGGCGGTGTACCGACCGCTGGTGGACCTGTTGACAATGGAGGAGCGACATTTACTCATCACCTACAGGTTTGACCGTGCCACTATCCAGGAACTATGTACCCAGTTGGAGCCAGACCTGATGTCACCAATCCGCCATCCCACAGGAATCCCCCCTCAAGTGCAGGTGCTGTCAGTGCTCCATTTCCTTGCAAGTGGATAGTTTCAGACTACAGCGGCCATGGCATCAGGGATGTCCCAGCCTATGTTTTCCAACGTGTTGTCCAGAGTGTTGTCTGCCCTGCTGAAACACGTAAGGAGCTACATCGTTTTCCCTCAGGAGGAGGATTTGCCTACAGTGAAAGGTGACTTCTATGCCCTTGGACATATCCCCAACATCATAGGTGCTATTGATGGGACCCATGTAGCTCTGGTCCCCCCCCCACAGGAGTGAACATGTACAGGAACCGGAAGAGTTATAATTTGATGAATGTACAGATGGTATGTTTGGCAGACCAGTACATCTCGCAGGTAAATGCTATGTTCCCTGGCTCTGTGCATGACGCTTACATGCTGCGCAATGGCAGCATCCCTTATATGATAGGTCAACTCCAGAGGCACCGGGTGTGGCTATTGGGGGACTCTGGTTACCCCAACCTGTCCTGGCTATTGACCCAGTTAGGAACCCCAGGACCAGGGCAGAGGAACGCTACAATGAGGCCCATGGGCAGACTAGGAGGGTGATCAAACGCACCTTTGGCCTCCTGAAGGCCAGGTTCAGGTGTCTGCATTTGACAGGTGGTTCCCTATTGTACTCACCAAGGAAGGTGTTACAGATCATCATCGCCTGCTCGATGCTTCACAATCTTGCTTTGCGACGCCAGGTGCCTTTTCTGCAGGAGGATTGTCCAGATAGCGGTGTTGTGGCAGCTGTGGAGCCTGTGGAGCCTGTGGACAGTGATGAAGAGGACGCTGAGGAAGAAGACATAGACAACAGGGAGTCAGTCATACAGCAATATTTCCAGTGACACACAGGTGAGAACAGTTCTCTTTTTACCATTACATTCACTTTCACACTTCTACCTCTATCCTGTCTGTCAGTTCATAGCAGTATTTGGTCACTGAGTTGTACCTTTCCATTACGGTTTCACAGGTGTGGTTAGCAACGTGTGTCATCTGCTTGCATCCTTCAAGGACTTGTGATGTGTGACATAGGTATGTTGGCTTTACAATTGGAAAATGCATGTTGACACTGTCATTGATTATACATATTCACCAAATCACAGACTGACTCCAGCTTGTTTTGTGGTTCAAGGGTGTTTATTTCAGTACTCAAAAATGGAGGGGGGTAGCAATATGGTGATGGGGGACGGTGGAGGAATGTCCATGGCAGAGTCCAGTCCATTAGCCACACAGGTGCACTGCCCATATGGGCATAGGAAGTGGAGCTGGGGCAGTTCCAATCGGGACAGGGTAACAAAGTGAGACAGTGCGAGGACAATCAGGGTGGTCACATTTCCTGGTGGGGGTCTTGCCATCTTGCTCTGTCCTGTTCCAGGATCTCAGGGACCGCTTGCGGGTGGTTGTCCGTCTGCAGGGGGTGGGGTGCTGGTGTGGTAGTCCTGTGGCGGGATGTCCTGTCCACTAGCGCCGGCGGAGGTGGTGGGCAGTTCATCGTCCATGCTAGTGTCAGGGGACCCTTGGAGTGCCACGGTGTCCCTCATGGTCTTTTGTATGTCCTTCAGCACCCCTACGATGGTGCCCAGGGCGGAGCTGATGGTTCTGAGCTCCTCCCTGAAGCCCAAATACTGTTCCTCCTGCATGCGCTGGGTCTCCTGAAACTTTGCCAGGACCGTCGCCATCGTCTCCTGGGAGTGGTGGTAGGTTGCCATGATGGAGGAGAGGGCCTCGTGGAGGGTGGGTTCCTTTGGCCTGTCCGCCCCCTGTCGCACAGCAGCCCTCCTAGTTCCCCTGTGTTCCTGTGCCTCCGTCCCCTTGACCGTGTGCCTACTACCACTGCCCCCAGGTCCCTGTTGTTGTAGGGGTGGTGGGTTATACTGGGTTCCCTGTAGTGGTGGACACACTGCTGATTGACGTGTCCTGGGTACGGAGGTATGGGCCCGCTGGGTGGGTGCTGTGCTGGTGTTACCAGAGGGTGGAAGGTCAGTGTTGGGCTGTGCCTGTGCAAGGGGAACCGAATGTCCCGAGGCCCACGATGGTCCGGCCTTGTAATCAGGATCCAGTAGGGCAGAGCTGCTGTCGTCACTGTGGGCCTCTTCTGTGGGTGGAGTGGAGTTGTCTGGACCCTCCTGTGTGGTGACGTTCCGTAGTGGTCCTGCAGGGATATAAGAGCATGATTATTGCATGTGTGTGTGTAATGGTGTGCAATGGGTGGGTGTTTGTGTACCCCAGTGCAAGCATTCCTGTGTGTGGGTTTGTGTGATGATGGTTAGGGGGTTTTTATGGGTATGTGCAGTGAGCATGCTTTGGTGAGCGGTGACCATGCTTTGTATTTGCATGCGGGGCTTGGTGTTGGGATGTGTGGTTTGTGTTATGCGTACAATAGTGAGGAGTTGGGGTGATAGGGGAGGGGGCGAGGGTGGGGGTGTGTGATGGCATGCAGGTAGGGTGGGGGATATGATAGTTGAGATTTAACTTACCAGTGTCCATTCCTCCACCGACTCCTCCGAGGCCCTCTGGATGCATGATGGTCAAGACTTGCTCCTCCCATGTTGTTAGTTATGGGGGAGGAGGTGGGGTCCGCCGCCAGTCCGCTGTACCGCGATGTTGTGACTGGAGACCACGGAACGCACCTTCCCCCGTAGGTCGTTCCACCTCTTCCTGATGTACTCCCGATTTCTTGGATGCTGTCCCTCAGCGTTGACCCTGTCCACAATTCTGTGCCATAGCTCCATCTTCCTGGCTATGGATGTGTGCTGCACCTGTGAGCCAAATAGCTGTGGCTCTACCCGTAGGATTTCCTCCACCATGACCCTGAGCTCCTCCTCGGTAAACCGGGGGTGTCTTTGGCGTGCCATGGGGTGGTGTGGGTAATGTGTGGGGTGGTGTAAGTGTTGATGTGTGTGTTGATGTGTAGTGGTGTGTGGTGTTTTGTGCGTGTAATGTTGTATGGGTGATGGTGTTGTGTGCCTCTGTGTGGTGGGGTTCTCAGTTGCTGTGCTCTCTGTCTCTCTGGCCTTCGTTTGTGAATTCTGGTCGTAGGGGTTTGTGGGTGATGTGGGTGTGTGTTTTATATTGTGTTGGGTGTGTGGGAGTGGTGTTTGTATGTGTATCAGGTGTGTTTTTTTTTAATTGTCCAATGTGGCGGTGTTTTGGAGATGTGTGTGTATTTTGAGCGTGGCGGTGTGTACCGCCAATGGAATACCGCGGTTGAAAGACCGCCACGTGGATTCATGTGTCGTGATAGAATGGGTGTGTTTCTGTTGGCGTGACGGTGGAGGTTTTGTTTTCGCCAGTTTATCACTGACCTTTGGTGTGGCGGTCTTGTGTGGGTGTCTGAATTTCGGCGGATTCCGAGATGTGTGTCATAATAGCTGTGGCGGAATTCCGGGGCCGCGGCGGTGTTTGGGCGGTCTTCTGCACGGCGGTAAGCGGCTTTTACCGCCAATGTTGTAATGAGGGCCTGTATGCCAATCCACTTTGCCACACTCTACAAAGCTGTACTGTACACTACTCCACTCTATAAAATTCAGCTGGACTGTATGCCACTCTAGTCTACTGTAGTCTACATCACTTTCCAGTACTGTATAAAATACCACTACACCCTACTGTACAACACAGTCCTCCAATTTATGATACTTTACTCAACTTTACTGCTTCACTCTACTGCACTCCACAACTCTATAGTCTATGACACACCACTCCACTCCATTACACTTTTCTCCGTTCTACACTATCCCATTCCAGTGTACTCCACTCTACTATACTTCACTCTACACCACTTTATCCCACTCTACGGCACTGTAGTACACTCCCCTCTTCACTGCTTCACTGTCCAACACTCTACTCCACCGTATGCAATTCCACTCAACATTTCCACACCCCATGCCACTCTATAACGCTGTACTCCACGTTGTGCCCATCCACTCTATGACACTGTACTACACTGACACTCAATGAAATTCCATTTAACTTCTCTCTATGATACACCTCTAAATTATATGACAGCAATCCACCCTATGACACTTCCTCCACTGTACTCTACGACACTCTGTTTGTTGATACACCTCTCTATGACACTCTACTTCACCCTACTCCTCTCTAAAACACTCTACTCCACTCTATGACAGAACCTGACACCTTACTCTACTGTTCGACATGCCATTCAAGTGTACAACTCGCCGCTCCATTATACGATACTTGACTTCAGTATATGAGACACCATGGAACTACACTATCTAACACTTTACTACAGTACCACACTCTACTTCACTTGATTGCATTCTACAATACTCCAGTCTATGACAATAGTCTTTACAACACTCTTCTTCATTGTACTGTACGACACTCCACATAACAGCCCTCCACTTATGACACTGGACTGTACAACTTGAAAGACATTTTTGTGAAAAAATAACATGGGGATTCAATGAAACAACACAGGTTAAAGCTTATAGTTGGGAAAACTTACTTTCCCTATGCAAACCAAGTTCAAACTACACAAACTTCATAAATTCTAGTTATAACAATCATTTACAATTTATCCACCATCTTACAAATATTATAAGTAGTGGACCTTGATACACACACTTTTCAGGTCACTATTCAGACCACACTAGCCAGGTCATAAAACAGATGAGACACCCCAGACTTTGTTGTTCAATTACCCTCTACAACGCCTTTAAAGACTCTTTCGCCCTTCTATTTTAGAGTGGAAACTGCCATATTGCTTGTTATATAGGCTCTCCTCTAGCAGTTCTAACATGAGCATAAAAATATGGCACTGAAAGGTGGCACTACAGCAATTACTAGGAGGCGTCAAACTTAAGTTTAAACTCATAATAAAAGAAAAGGATAAGGGGCTGCTACCCCAAAAGGTTCAGCAGGCCCAACAAGTCCAATTGGCAACCTCCTCATCGAATACTCAAGTGAAAGCTAACAAAAGCTTATTCTCTATCACGCATTTCCTCCCTGCCACAATATTATCACCAACCTGCTTCAACCCACACTTCTGACTGCTCTACTGCACTTAAAGTGATCCCTCCACCCTGTCGACCTTGTGTCAATTAAGGGGTCAGCAACCTGGGCACAGCACTTGCAGTAACTCTAATATTGAACTTTTGTCAGATTCACTTGTTCCCATCGCCATGGACTGAGTAAAAACTATTAACCCCTCTTCGGCTCTGCCAACTTTATCAGCTTGTACAATTGAAGTGACTGCACAGTCCACCAAGCCTTGGGGTCAAACAGGCTGAATCATAAACCATGTTTAATCTCTTGCCACTCCACTTATTGGATTTTTGTCATTTTGGTCTTATTTTGCTTGTTAACTTAAACTCTTTTTTTTTTTTTAATCAGGGGTAGTATCTTTTTCTGTGTTGTTTTCACTACTTTACTGTTTTAAGTGTTGCACAAGTACTTTACACATTGCTTCTTAAGTTAAGCCTACCTACTCTGTTCCAAGCTACAAGAGGGTGATCACAGGTTATTTTATGGCGTGTATCTGACTTACCCTGACTAGCATTGTTGTTCCTGCTTGAACAGGTGCATACCTCATACCTCTGCCAACAAGAAAGATCCCAACAGGCAATTTCAATCGTTATAAATTAGACAGCATTGCAGAACTGCACCATGATCCTAGCCCTTCCCCATTAGACGATATATCAGCGTAAAACTTCATGATCTCACGTCTCTGTATCATAATCAAGTCAACAAAAAAGCTATTAACAGACCTATATATTCATTTAGAAGTATTGTCACACCAGATTACACCTTTGCAAGTTTTTGGCTGAAGGTTCAATGCAAATCTTACACTGTAATGGAACGCAATGAAAGTGACCACTACCCAGCAATAGTATAGTTTACCTGGACCTCCCACATGCCATTTACTAAATATATTATGTGAGCCCACAGGTTTAGATAAACCTTCACTGGTCAGGTGATTAAAGCAGGGACAAATGCAGCTGGACTCCTTCAATATGTGGAAAACAAAAGCGCCAACAATGTTTGCCAGCTCAGGGAATTTACAACACAATTGGTACCTGATTGCTGACTCAGTATTCAGCTACCTGGAGGATAAAAGAAAACACTGATGAACAAGCACTAAGAAATGCAGTATGAAGATATCTGTTTGGTTCTCCATCAAGCAAAGATTAAGTATAAATGACCATAATGCTGCTGCTAGAAGGTATGGGAAGGACATAATCATCCAGGCTGTGTCAGAGGAACTAGGGAACAAAGAGAAAGCTCATTGCACCCTGCTGTGGAAGTCAAAAGCAAAGTACATGTAATCTGAATGGACTAATTTATTCTCCTTTTTGTCATGCAAAAACCAGGAGAAGGTTTGTGTATACATTAATTCATTAAGTACCAAATCTGCCATCAGATGGAACGGTCTTTCATCAACAAAATGGGTAGAATTGGTACAGGACTTATATTCAGACCCGGGCTTCATGGTCTGCCACAGTGTAGCTGATATAAAGAAGGGATGAAACCTGAGCAATGGAGAAGTGTCAATTGGGTCTACAATATTCAATCAAGACTCTGGCCCTCATTACCACTTTGGCAGTCTTCCATGAAGACCGCCAAAGCCGCAGGCGACAGAAGACCACCAGTGCTGGTGGTCTCTCGGCCACCATATCACAGGTACTGCCGGATTTCCACCTCACTTTGGGTGGAAATCCATCAGTAGTCGTGTTGGCAGGCAGAGGAGCTCTATCGGTTCCACCACCGGCTCCACCCGCCAGTAGGACACCACCTGCTCTATTGTGGGCCATAATACAGCTTGGCGGTGTCCTGCTGGTGGGGTGCTGCCAGCAGTGGAAGTGCCCCTTCCCGTTCCTTCTCCTTAGAGTAGATAAGGTGATCGTCCGTCATGGGAAGGGGTTGTGAGGGTAGGGGGTGTTCCGTGTGCATGTGAAAGTATGTGGTGCCTGCGTGTGTGCATGAATGTGTGTATGCATGGTTGTGTGTATGTCTGAATGTTGAAGTGAGTGTGTGTCTGCATGTAAGTGGGTATGCATGTGAGTATGCATGCTTGGATGGGTATGAGTATGCATGCTTGAATGTGTGTATGAATGTTGTGAATGCGTGTATGGATGCGTGCTTGAATGCGTGTATGAATGTTGTTGTGAAAGCCTGTATGGATAGATGTGAGTGGATGTGTGTATGTAAGTGTACGTGAATGGGTGTATGCGTGGTGCATGTGGTTGTCTATGAGAATGTATGCGGGGAGGGGGTGGGGGTGCTGTGGCTGAAGGGGTGGAGGAGGGGGCGCTGTGGCTGAAGGGGGGGTGGGGCGTGCTGTGGTTGAAGGGTGGGTGGGGGAGGGGGCCTAGTGCTTACTAGGGGTTTGGGGGAGCCATCTACTGGTGACAGGGAAAAAATTCCCTGTCACCAGTAGCCTTTCCGCCATGGTTTTCGTGGCAGTACTACTGCCCCATAAGCCATGGTGGGAAGTCAGCTCCTAATACCGCTGGCGATCTTTTGTGGACTTTCGAGTCGGAGATGATCATCTCTGGCCCAGCGGTTCCATCCGCCATGGCAGTATGAGTGGAGATGTGGCAGGTTGACAGAGGCCAACCCACCACACTCATAATGTGGAGGTCTGCACTGACAGCCTGTAGGTGGTGGGATCGCCACATTTACTGTGGCAGTCAAAAGACCGCCAGGGTTAAAATGACCCCCCTTCCCCTTGTGTCTCAAGCCATTAGGGCCATGAGAACCAATGGGGCCCCTGGACCTAACGGCCTCCCAAGAGCGCTCTTTAACTCCAATGTAGACTTATGGGATGACTCCCTTACTCCCCTATAAGTGAACTGCTTTCAAAGCTTAAAGATCCCGAAACCGAGTAAGGGATCCATCCTTCATCCAAATCATAAAAAGGGATGCAGTGCCTACCCAAGGAAATGCAGGCTAATTGCATTGCTCAATGTAGAGGCTAAAATGTATGCCAAAATTCTACTCCGTGATCTTGAGACATGGGAAAAGTAAACTCAACCTCACTAAAGGGTGGCTCACAGGTGGCCTCGAAAATCAGCCTCAGTCTCATGGGGTACATCCGTAAATGAACCCTCATCAGGAACACCAGCAGTTCTCTGTCCACAGGAGGCACTGGCAGACCAGTAAGACACACCGATGGTAGACATTTGAAAAGGCACCAGGTTCAAAGAAAGACAGGATGCATGCACCATAGGACTGGTAGAAATGACAATGACCAATCATGCTACAGAGTACCAAAGAGCTGCACCATGTGATAACGCCAAAGCTGGGTTGGTGGTAATAGCTTTATCATTCCGTTTAGCTGAGAAGGCACAGCCACTGCGGATCAGGCACAGCAGCAGCAGTATCCCACCAACCAGTGCCAAAGTCACTGGAAAGCCACCAAACACACTTGAAATGAGTGAATGGATAGCTCATAGAATGACTCAGAAGACAGTGGGGAAGATGGAAAGGAATGCAGACCCACCAGCCTTAAAGAAGTGCACAATCCCTGTGGTGCTTGAGGTGTTAAAATTCTGGAAACCAGTTCTCCAAAGTGCTTGGGGAAGTTGGTATTTAATAGTGATTGTATCTCGGCTGATGATCTTGTATCTGGAAAGCATATGTCTCTCTGGACGATGTCAACACCACTTGTTTTTGGAACAGTAGTGCCTTTAGTCTGCTCAGCTTATCATAGTTTACAATTGTAGTATTAATGTGAGGCCATATTTCTGCTACTCTTATCTCTTGTGTGGGGGAGAATAGAACATGTCCACAACAAGTTACAATTTGAGAGACTGAAATTACTTAGGCAATTCCTGGTCTCATACTGCAACAACTCTGGTTTTTCAGGACCACATACCATATGAAATGCTGAAAGAATCAAAGGGACGGGAGTACCCTTCTAAAACAGGTCAAGTTTGCAACCCCGCATTGCCAATGCCATGAAGGGACACCTGTTTGCAAATCATTGAATGACTAAAAGTAGTCTTGCATTCGCTTCCACTGAGAAAGACCTCTGTTTCGCTGTTCAGACATTTGAACTTGAAAGTCAACTCCCACTCTTCTTCACTACAGCTATAACCTAGCCGCTCGACTCTGCCCACAGCAAGATGTTTCAAGCATTTTGTGAACCGAAAGGTGGAAATTGGCAGATTTATAATGCCATGTAGGAGCCATACTGTTGATGGACTTTCTGCAACCGTGAAAAGCAGCTTTTCAAACTTTTCTATGTTAAGCATGGTGTAACTTGCTTCCTTTATAGCCATTATCTGTTGTTCCCTGGATACATTAAAAGCAGAAAACAAGTCACTGCTGTTAGTGTATTTCCATGGAATAGGGTTATTTTTCAGAGTCTGTACCATCCAACCTAACTACATGATAGAACACATGGCTGTTCCTATGGAGGATATCTGAACATTATGAATAAATATGGACTGTGATACAAACAAAATAGTTGGATGTCATTTCACGAAAGAGACGGGACACATGAATAACTTCTAATTTTATATCACGAGTGCTATGACACCTGTTCTTATTCTATTTTGTTTCTCCAGAAACATTGGAGGATTGAGGGAGATCCTCTTGTCGAAAGCACCGTGCCATGAACACAATGTATTGTTATTTGATGGACTCACTGTGAGCGCCCAAATCCTATGAATATCTTCCTTGTTGGCATTGTTTTTGAACACAGCTGAGTTTGTCCATGGTGTAGAAGGGACATGTAATTCTGAATGATGCCAATTGCAGATTACACTATGGTATTAAGGGTGTATATTCTGTTGGATAGAGTATTTATTCTGTTATCGACAACAGCTAAAGCCTTTTCCAAATTCTCTTTATCTATCTGACTTAAACGTGCAGCCGCTTCCATTTACAAAAGCTTCTAAATCTCTTTGCATATGCCATACAAGAATCTCTTAGAGCGGGTTTTTCTGGGACCTAGCAAGCAATTCTGTAAGTCCCTTCCCAATGAAAGGAGATTAAGATACTCTTGAACTGCTGCTAAGGTGTTAGTCTGTCACCATTGTTGGCACAGTTTACCCACACTGTATGTTGTAACTATACCCAAGGGTTGCCCCGATACGAGGCAAGAGTCTGGCCAGCTAATCTTCAAACCCTCAGAGGAATTTACAAAATGTACCTGGCACCTATTTGTGTCCAGTGACCACAATAACCACCCACCAGCACTGGAAAGTGACAAACTGTAGGTACCATCCTGAACCTTTACATCTAATTTTTCCTCTGTGACATTTAGCGAGGATTGCCAATTAGAGAATATGGCTGATCAGGGGATACTGGGGACATTCATTTCTTTTATTTTAGCTAACCCAAGACAGGATGTATGTTGAACTGTTGCATTTCAAAATATTATTCAAACAGGAATAGGGCATGCTCTAAACACAGCTTCCCTACCCTGAATTTGCCAATCTTGTGTTCCCTATATACTTTTTACATCAATAGTGTTCTTCCAATATTTGTATCCTTCAACTGCAAGTCAGTAAATAAAGGAATCTGAATAGATTCAAACAATTTAGTGTTAATTAGCAAAATCTTTCGTATTTTTGAAGGTAATTTAAAGTAATTTGACTCTGCCTTGGAAGTGTCATGCCCAGACAAATATGCAAATTTGTCAGTGTATGTTTTGGGGGCTCCCCATAGAAGGTGTTGAACAATGTTCCCACTGTGTATAATTAAATACTGATGTATGTCTTGTTGCTCAGTGCAGGTAGAAATGTCCCCAATTATTATAACGGAACATTTCGCCATAATTCTTTGTTTTACTATACACATCATCACTTTCAAATACAGTATAATGCAGTATAATCTTGCAGCTCAGCAAGCATTGAATCAACTGTTGGAACATCCCAGTCATCACAAACAACATTGGGTGTAATTGCATCAGTTATTGAAATTTTAAAAACATGTGGAGTTTGTAAAACCTCTGTAGGACCGTATATATCAAAGGGAACTTTACCCCAACCAATTCCATCTGGAATTGGTACTGCTGAAATGTTCACAAGGGAAAAGTCTCTTCGGACCTTATGTGAAGAAATACAGGGAGTTAGAACTTCATCAACAGGCTCGACAGACAAGTGTTCAGGAAGATAATGACCAATTATCAAGAAAAAGAAAACAGTCACTAAATCAATCCATAACAGAAACGCAAGCAATGTCAGAAATATCCACAGATAATTCCATAGAAAAATCATATAGTTATTTTTAAGCCATATGCACAGCTTACGTGTCATTGAAACAGTTTCAGTTGCAGGCGTAGATGAAGTTGAAGAAAAGTCATCTTGGTGAATGAAGTAACCAGAAGCAGTCTCTGCAAACACAGGGGCTGGTGCATTACTGGTGGGTGGATTTACTTTGCGTGGAGGTTCGTAGTAGACAGTTTCATCAGTTTATGTTGAGTTGGAGAGAAAACAGGCACATCATGGACAGTTCTTGTCGGTAACATGGTAATAGGAATCAGCAGAAGTTCATTCTCCACCCGCCCCATGCTGGAGGAGGCATTTGTAGCATCATTTTACATGCTGGTGTAGTCTGAAGAGTTGATGTTTCTCTTTGAAGAGGTATGTCCTGTTGGGTAGTGAGAGGGAAACAGGAACTACCCAAGGGACCTCTGGGTCTACTGTGCAGGATCAGCCACATGGTGCAATTTGATGTTGTCGATGGAGACAAATCTGTTCCTTTTGGAACTTGGCAGTGGTGGTAGGATGGTAGTTCTGGTGCCTTGTATTCCCAGGACTGGTACCAGTACTCTGTAGGATGGGCAACTTTCCTTTTTCACAGCAATTTTCCCATGAACCAGAGCCCCAGCTTTAGGAATCCAGCATGTAGAAGTTGTTGGCAAATCCCTTATTCCTAAATTGGCAGCACTGACTGATGAATTATCATCACAAAATTGCTGAAGCTCCTGTAAGACAGTGAGATATTCATTAACGTCAAAGGGTTGCCTGATGCCATCATACCAGGGCCATCTAGGTCTGAGACATACATAGGTATCCGAAAGAGGACCTCGTAAGGAGTGAGTCCTCCCAAGGACCATCTTGGCAGATTATTCAGTGCTCTCTGGACCCCATATAGGTGATGAAGCCAACTACGGCCTTAACCTAATACTCTAGCTGTTAAGGACTGCTTTAGATCTCAATTCTTCCTCTTCATGACCGAATTACCCTCGGAGGGTAAGGTGAGGAGTGATGGAGTTTAACACTCATCGTCCTCATGGTGTCCCTGAATGCCTTAGAGGGAAAGACAGGGTCCTGGTCTGAATGGAATGCTGCAACTGCATATGTACTGATAAAGATCAGCAAGTCTTTTATAACAGTTTGAGCATCAGCTGACTGCTGTGGCCATACCCACAGGAATTTAGAACAATAATCTGTAGCGACTAAGATGTATTTGTATGCACCATCAGGTTCTAAAGGACCACAATGGGCCAGGAACATACATTGTAGTGGCCTATTGGACGCTAAGAGGAATCTGATGTTTGAGTCCATTATTTACTGGCAAATGTCACAGCAAAGAACATATTACTTGGTCTGTTTGTATATATCTGGCCACCAGAAACGTTTCTGTAAAGAGTGATATTGTGGCTGCGACACAAGCATGAGTGGATGCAACACCCTCATGCACTGCTTTGATGAGATCTAATCACTGGTCTTGATAAGGGTTTACTCGATCTCCAACCCCAGGAACTGTTGCAAAGACAACATTCTGTGCACTGATATGGTATGAATATTTAGTAGGGCATGCTTTTGGGAGAGGCTTGCATTCAGCCTAAGCTTTCACAGCAGCGAGAATTTCATTATCCAATCTTGTGTGGAAACGAGTCAGTGCAGCAATAGAAGCCGTAGCTACTGCAGATTTGGCCTCTTCATCAGCCAAGGTGTTTCCAATAACGTGTATACCTGCAGCTGGTTATGCTGAACCATCATTATAAATGACAGTGTGGTACCTGTCAAGTGGCAAGATGTTAAGAGGTGTGGGGTATTCCTGCTCATATTGTAGACATGTTTGTGCTTGAAGTTTTTAGTCAAAGATGTGATCAACATTAGTGCCAGTCATTGATGTTGCCCATTGAATCCAATGTGGATGTAATGCTTTAGCATTAGGAATGCTTGCTTTGGTGATGGCCTTAAAAGGCTGGCACCAGTGTAATGACAATAATGTGTTTCCCTTTGGCAAGTGGCCTCTCCTTGATGACAGCCATCTGTACAGCAGTTAGATTTATTTTTTTCTGTGAGTGCAAAGCGTTGTTCTACATTAGAGTATAAATGTGATTTATATGCTATGGACATTGTGTCACCCTCATTAAAGGTGACATTAGTGAACCCAATGGCACCAGCAATTTTTCTGATGACCAAATTTATTTTGTCATCATGTGTAAGTGTTTTGCTTCTAACATGTCTTACTGCTATCCTCTGAGGATGCAAGTGTGTTCAATTGTCCAGTGTCTGCCTGAGAAATCTGGGTGAATTAAATCAAAGAGTGGCTTGAAGTGTTGTACATAGTCAGGAATGTAAGTTCTGCCAAAGTTAAAGAACCCAAGTAATGACTGCAGTTTCTTGACAGTGTTTGGTGGTTGTAATTGAGCACATTTGTCCACAAAAATGCGGGGCCAGGCTCTTGGCCTCATTTAATAGCTCATATCCCAGGAACAATACACTAAGAAAGGGTATTTTAGTTTTCCTAAGATTGATTTTGCAGCCAAGGGCTGCGAATCCTAGAAGGATCTAATCGACTCTGGCAAGATGAATGTTGAGGTCGTCATCTGTAAGATAGATATCATCCACATAGGACAATGCCTCGGGGTCAATAGCATACAATATTGATGTTACACAAGCTGAGGACAGCCCTGGGCTGTTCCCATAGCCTTGGGGCAGACAGCAGAAGGGTTGTTGTGAGCCCAATGAGAATGCACTCAGGTCTCAACTTTCATGTGCTAAGTTCTGGAAGGAAAAAATGTTGGAAATATCCAAGGTTGTTTTGTATTTTTGTGCACTATGATGTTAATTAGTGCAGTGCTGTGTGAATTTTGTATTACACATGTGCGTGTGTGACTGTTTAAGTGCCTGTAGTCTAAGACTATTCTATAAGAAAGGTCTGGTTTTGCAACAGAGAATAATGGATTATTCGTTGCAGAGACACCGTGCTCAATTATACTCTGGTACTCGAGCTGAATGAGGATCTCCCTCACTAGAACTTAAGCCTAGCGTTTAACAGGATATTGGTGCTGAGGCTGGGGTGTGGACCTAATAGGTATTACCTGGTAGGGTGAATCTTTATCCCAACCTACATGGTTGCTGTATAGCGCAGGTGCCTGTGCCAAAGCCCAGTTAACAGGTTTGTTTCACCGCTTCCGGAACAAGACTTAAGAAAGGAGGCAAAATGACATCTTCCTCATGTGGGAGCTTACGGGTGTGCTCGGTTGCCCAGTGTCTTTCTGCCAATAGGATATCACAAATAAGTTCATCCAAAAAGAGTACACTAATGGAGCGCTCTATGTCTCTCTCAATTTGGATATTTACATAATAAAGCCTGTCGGGTGGGCGAACATGCCAGTCCGCAGTCTTGACTACAAGAAATGTAATGGTTGCTGTTGCATCCAAATGATCTTTCAGACTCTGGTGACATAGCATGACTTCTGCTGCACTGTCCAGCAGGGTCACTCCACATATCTTGTTCTTTAGAAATGTTCTCAAGTTTGCTGCCATGTCTAATTGAAATTGCTGCAACCTTGTTCTTTTACAATTGTGGCTTTTGTTGTGGGGATTTGTCTTCTTTCTTGTCTGATGACCGCTGTAAGTCTTTCTTCTGTTTCACGTAGTCAGGACAGTGCTCTGACCAGCCTAGTCTCTCGCTACTTCTACCCTGTGCGTACTGAAAGGAACAAGAGGGACGTGAATCAATATATCTGTCAGGAGCTTTCATATTTTCTCTGTTTCTGAAATGATATCTCCTTTCTGAGTTCTCTGGATGTGAAAAATCTGCTCTCTAACTTCTTCTATCTTTACTTTGTTTTTGTTTATCCCAGCGCTTTTTAGAACCCTCTTGTGCTTGTTTAGTACCATCCTTAGGGGTGTTAGGTTTTTTCAGCTTGACTCCCAAACTATCCCTTCCTATACTAGTATAGGTGTCGGAAATAATTTTAGTTAGTTGACGCTCCTATTCCAGCTGTGAAATTTCCTGAAGCCATTGGCATTTAGCCAACTCTACCACTTGCCCTTTAATGTTACTGAGTATTATTGAAGAGTCTGTGTCAAAATTACTCATTAGTTTCATCCCAAAATCTAGGGCTGGAGCAGCACCTTGCTCATTTTCAATTTGTTTTAACACTTCCAGTAAATTCGCAAGTGTGGGGGTACCATATATGGTAGTGTATATTGCAGCGAAGACTGTGCCCCATATAGTGCGGTCATCCACTGAGGGAACCATTCCGAATGGCAAGCACAATGGGAGAATTCTGTTTTTACTGTGGTCCCGTATGGGGAAACACATCTTCCAGCTAATTCGTTTTTTGTGCTATCCAGAATGGGATTTTCTAACCTTCCGTGGGCACCTTGCCAATGATAGAATGTACTGTCTGTGGGTTAATCCCAATAACGGCCAATTGGTATCCAGCTGGTTCTGGTGGTGCTGGGCGTGCTGGTGTTGTGTTCAAAGTTTGCAATCCGAACTGAACAAGTCATCTATGTAGCATCACTAGCTCATTGTAAAGATTGCACAGATCAGCTGTCTGCATGTTTTTTACAACTGGATGTGGTGTATATGTGGCAAACATTGGCCACGTTGGTCCGTCATTGCTTAAGGGACCTAATCTCATGGGTTGTATTATATGTGGTAGGGGGACATTAAACCACTTCTGATATTCTTGATACGTAATAGGTATTTGAAGATATTGGTATGCTTGGTACTGTTGTGGTACGTCCGCATTTCATATGTGTTAAATATGTATGATGTGTAGTTCTCCTCAGAAAAGGTGACCCAAGAATAGAATATTTCTGTTTGGTAACCTTAATTTGTTTCTACTATGAAGGTAACCTCACTTCCCACATCTTAAAAGCCATGCGCTATGAGATGTAGTGTTAATGTATGTCTAGCATTTTCTGGAATATCTATGGCATTAGCCTGTTAGATAATGGGTAAGGAGAAGGATTTACAAATGGGGAGAAAGTTATTTTAAGAGTTCAAGCTTGAACAACCTAAAACCTAGCTAGGTGCTCCTGTTCAGCTGAGGATGATTATCCCCAAGACCACGGACATCTCTGTATAATAGTACTTAGGGTACCTGGTGTGTGTGAGACAGAGCTACTCAGGATATCCCTAAATTAGTGCCAAAAAATTATCGTTGGTGATGTCATGTCGTAGTTGGACTCCCGCTCCTAGGTAAGACTGCTGATTTGGGGATCACAGCATTTTTGTTTGTAGACAACTAAGTCGCTCCTTCAACAAGTAGCAACTGTAAACCCAACCCTCCTGGCTCACATGCAGTACCTCACCAAAGACCCAAACAGTGAAAGGTGATTTCTGGCAACCCTTATGCATGGACTCTAGAATGCGATATCTCAGAGGAGTCGTGTTGGAAAGGAAGTTACCCTTTTCTCACATTATCAATAAGTCTCTGTCATACACCGGCAATGAAGGAGATGCAGGAAAGTTTTCAATAGGTTTATTAAAAAAAAGACTACAATCTACTGTAAAATGCTTGAGCTGCAATGATTAGAATAAAGAACAAGGCAAGAAACAGAATTGTGAAGATGAGAGTCGCAAATACAAAGACTCCCCAACGACTTGCAATGAACATAAAATGTAGAATACCCTAAAAACCTTAGCATGGAGAACCTAATCCGTAACCTAATGAGAACTAGGTGTGATGAACCTAATCTGGCAGTACCAGGTTAATGAGAAGCACCCCCAACCCTCGGTACTTTGGAATGAGGTCTCTAGATCAGACTCCATGGTGACACACAAGCTGGTTCTGCATCAAAGTGACGTGCAGCATAGATGGCTTTGATAGCCTCTGGTAGGAATCCTGCTGATAACCTTGTCTGCATGAGATGTATTTATACAGATCTTGTAGGACCCCAAACAATAGATAAAGGGGCATGCTTGGAGCGGCAATTATATAATCAATTCCCTCCAAAATTACGTTATGTTCCTGGCACACATAAGTGGGAAAGGGACATGATGTGAATACCTACGCATCTCACTTAACTTTGATGCTGATAGTGATGCCTTCACAGAGTGGCACTGCTAACGTAAAATCAAAACATTTCACTAACTATAAACATAGAAGCCATTCTGAAAGAAATATTTAAATAAATTGGCTAAGATAGCACAAGCTAAGTAGGTTAAAGTCACAAGGTGACGGGGTCACGGGCCTGCAAGCCAGAAGGCTAAGCTAAACTCATGATTCCCATTAAAGCTAAATAAGATCCTCTACACTGTTAGGGTACGAATTATTCAATATGCTGATGATCTCCTTATATTAGATCACACAAAAATTGGTCTGCAGCATGCTGTCAATGAGCTTCATTCTTAAAACAAACAATCTGGAGGTGAGATCAGAGAAAAAAAAGGTGATGATTTTCTGCAGATATAAAAATAATAGTAACCTGAGATTGTGACTTGGCAACAAATAGATTTCTAAAGCATCTAAATACAGCTATCTTGGTTTGATGGACACAGGCAAACTGACTCTTCACCTCAAACAGATTAATAGGAAGGCCCACACATTTACATTTGCCATATGTAGATTATCTCATCAGATACGCTTCCTAACAGCAGAGGTCATACTGTGAGTCACTCAGGTGAAGCTGCTACCTAACCTCTCTAATTGGTCAACATGCTTACCCAGGAGCATTTACTTCAAAATTGGACAAGGCACAGTGTCATGCCAGCAAAATATACTCAATGCTTGCAACTTCGCTTTGAGTTTGACCTGCATGACCAAGATATAGAAAACAAGGCTGTCTTCCTCATGTACTATTTTGCAACAGGCCAATCCAGGCATCCTAAAAAGGGTTCTCCAAGTGATTTATACAGCCTCGTCCAATCCATGGCCTTCATACCTTATAAAGGCAGCTTATGATATAGATGTCAATCTGGAAATGTTGAGGGCCCTAAACGCCCCTTACTCAGGCAACACTCAGCTCGAAGAAAGCTGAATTAGGAGCTGAATTAGGAACTGTCCATTCTATCATCTAAACTGTTCGTATTTTAAAATCATATTAGGAAACAAAATTGCAACTATATTTAAAGTCATCACTAACTAGGGAAACCAGGCACTGCATCCTGAGAGCACGACTCATGGTCCTTCCAATTATTGAATTGCATCTAGACTGGGCCAGTACATTGGGGGGCATGCATTATATATTCCACGAGTACCAAAAAGAATCTATGATACATTTTTATTTTGCTGCTGTCTGGAACTTTTACCTGCACGTCACACCTTTCTAAAACAGATGTTCAGTTAAAATAGGGTCTCCACCTTCAAGGAGGAATTGGAATTTTGCATGGCCTCTATTGTACCTAATCATTTGGCACACTATGGCAAATTTGTCATTAAACTCTTTATTGCTATTGCCACTGACGAACCATGCATATCTTTAAAGTTATTTTACTTGTTTGGTAATTAGTATGATTTTACTGCTTTGTTTGTTTTGCAATTCTTTATTGAAGAATCAAAACAGAACAATACAAAAGAAAAGAACATGGGGAGGGAACAGGGGACATCAGAAAAACAGTAGCAAAATCATTATGCATATGCAATAAATACAACCTGAATGGAGCAAAAGTACAAGTCACCTGCTGAGTGTTTAGGCTAGGACCACTGAAGGGGTCCCCTAAAGCACAGGAACCTTCATCTGGAAGTAGGGTATGCTGGGACATACAGGGACATAGTTATGGGGTGGGATTGCATGATGAACAGGCTGAGGTACCAGGACACGTATTCGTGTTCCTGCATCCGAGGAGGAGGGGTGTGAAGAAGAGGGAGGGAATGTATCAGAAGGGGGAGGGGTATGTGACTGCATGGATCTGTACAGTCAGTACCATGTGACATGATGGGATGAAACCACCAGGCAGACTGATAGGGGAAGAGGAAAGTGTGCGCAGGACCAAGGGTTAACATGTGGCATCATGGATTAGGGCACCCAGATTTGAAGGAAGATCTCAAGGTTGCAGATGACTTGCTCATGGGAGGCCGCGTAGTACATCACCAAGAGCTGTTTATCATGGGACAGGCGTACGGGGAGAGCCAGTGATGGAGTATGTATATTTTAGCTATGGCTAGCGCTGTGTGTAAGAGACAGCTCTGTATATGGGAGAAGTCCGGTGAGTCCGCAGGGTCATCTGAAAAGATCAGCGGGCGAGGGAGAGGATTCATGACTGACAAGGTCTCACTCAGCATGTTCTCAACTGCATCCCAAAAAAGACTGTATCAAGGGGAAGTTACTGAGGATGTGTAATAGGTCATGGTGGGTATGGGAGCAGTGCCAGCAATTTGTGTGGCGCAGCAGGCCTGCTGCCTGCAGTTTCACGTGGTCCAGTGCCAGTCATGCAGTGTTTTAAAAAGGCAGAAATTAAAGCATATCTCTCTTGACCCACGGTAAAGTGCCTGTAGGAGCTTGGCCCAGTCTTCCACAGTCTGTCTACAGTCTAGCCTGCCATTTAATGCAGAGATTACTAAGGAGAGGTAGGGAGAAAAACTGGTGGTTCAAAAGGCTGTAGAAATGACGCATTACCTGTGAAAACTGCCCCATGTCCTAAGATAGGAGACTATGGGGAAGGACTGGAGGGCCAATGATTATGCACCCATGCAACAGTTAAGACGGTGATGTAGTTGGAGGTATCTCCAAGATTGGGGTGGCAAAGGGCCACATTTCTCAGAGTGCTGCAAAGTATTTGAGGGTACTCTATCAATGGCCTGGCTTAGGCTGCTAATGTCTGCTGAATGCCACACCTCCCAATCCAATACCTCCCCTCCGATGCTCAGGCTGGTGTTACCCAATATTGGCATTTGCTAGTGAAGAAGGGGGTCCACTCCAAAGAGGTGATGAGCTCCCATCATGATTTTATCATGGCCTGCAGCATTGGGTTGGTAAAGCGTGGCATAGATGCTCCTTCTCTGTTGAGTGGGTACAGCCCCTGCCGACAGGCCAGTAGTGTGTGCTCTGCTAGAAGCCATAGTGGTGGATCCTGCGTCCAGGGGAGCATATAAGCACACTGAGAGAGGTGGAAGGCTGGAGCACAGTGCTCAATTGAAGGACGACGCAAGCCGCTGCAGGAGCACTGGGCTAGAAGCTTGGTACTGGCTAAGTGGGGACGGGAGGCCCCCCAAATGAAACAGCACATGCTCCTATTGATGGAGTGTAGTGTGGACAGAGGGACCAACAAAGACAACATGACAAGAATGTAGGTGTACCATGTAAGGTCACCATTCTCACTGTGTATACTCTCTCCCACTAGGAGAGGCCAAGGTGGGACCACTTTGCTAAGTCTATCTTCATGCGGGACATCAGGAGATCAAGATTGTCCACAGCATACGGTCCAGTTGTCTGTTGATGTAGACTCCCAGATACTTGAGGCATTGTGATTTCCATCAGAAGGGATAGTCAGATATCACTGCACATGTGGTCATGTGCGACAAGGGCAATGCCTCACTTTTGTCGCAGTTAACTCTGTAGCCTAAAAGCACCGTAAAGTTAGTGAGGATATCCAACAGGACCAGGAGAGATCAAGGAAGGTCCATGAGGATAAGCAGTACATCGTCCGCATACAGATGTACTGTGGAGGTCTCACCTGGAACCGGGAGCTGAACGGGCATTGACAGAGAGAGGCTGCAAGGGGTTCCATGGCCAGGAGGAACAACAAGGAGGTGACAATGGGCAGCCCTGCCGCGTCCCTCTCTGGATCGGAAACAGGTCCAAAAGGAAGCCAACACAGTTTACCTGAGCAGCATCTGAGTCATAAAGCCATTTGATCTTGGCTATAAATCCCTCCCCCAGGCCAAATCGTTGCAGGGTTGAAAAGATGTATCCTCCTGACTCAATCCTATTAAATGACTTCTCAGGGTCTATGGAGAGTGCAAGGCTTCGTCCTACAGGTTGTTGACCGACCACAGGGTGCGGGCAAGAGTGAGGAGGTGATTCCTGAAAGATCGGACAGGGATGAATCCCACTTGTGAATGGTAGATCAGGGATGGAATCACCTTCCGGCGGCAGGGCTCCCAGATGACAGCAAGGATTTGTATATCCCTGTTGAGCAGGGAGATGGGCCTGTAGCTCCCACAATGTAAGGGGTCCTTCACTTGGTTCGCAGAACTGCTATCACCGCTCTATTAGAGATGGAGCCTATGGAGCCATATGGCGAGCTTTGCTGAAGGTTTCATAGATGGAGTCCACTATGTCTTTGCCCGCCCGCTAATGGAACTTCTCAGGGAAGTAATCTTCTCGGGGGCCTTATGATAGGGAAGCCTTGAAATGGCCTGCACTACCTCAATCTTTCCAATTTTCCCATCAAGTAATTCCCTACCAGCTTTGATGAGGCTAGGGAGGTGCACGCTATCAAAGTGGACATCTAAATGGGCAGGATCCACTGCTGTCTCTGGGATGCAAGGGGCCTGATAGAAATCTGCAAATACGTTGAAAATGTCTTGTGGGCGGGTGAGAATAGCACTGCCCACACATTGAATAGCTGGGATAGCAAGCGCTGCCTCTTGTTGCAGTTGGGCTGCCAATAGATGACCCGCCTTCTCACCCTGCCCTTAATGATGACCCCTAAGCAGCTAGAGTGCACACTCAGGTTTGGAAATAAACAGGGCATTTCGGTCCATAAGGGCTTTCTCCAGGTAGAGGCAGATAGGTGATGAGGGGTCTGTGTTACAGAGACGTGTGAGAGTCACAATCTTACCCTCCAGGTCTTTCTGCTGGGTCAGCCTCTGGACATTGGCTAGAGCTACATCCGTCATGAGCTGGCTGTGGATAGTCGCCTTTCCAGCTGGCCACAGGACCTGATGGGAGGGAACCAAGCCCTTGTTGTTTTCCAAGTATGTGGAAATGCGGGAACGAAGCTGGGCTTTACCCTGTAGAGTGCACTAGCACAATATATTCAAATGCCATGGTTTATAACTCCATGAGACAAGACCTAGATCGTGAGCAAGTAGGACCAGGGAGTGGTCAGAGAGTGCAGCCTCCAAGGTCTTGGAGACTCAGGTGATGTCAACCACCTCAGGACACACTGACACAAAACGCATATCGCACACATACACACGTCATTGTGGTGTCATTATTAATTTCCAAAAAAATGCTGGCACCACAATGAGGGTACATTTACACTTGACAACTGTATTCATGTGTGCGATTTGCAAGGGGACCTGTACTGGTAGGTTTGTGTGTGTGCGTGTGTGTGTGTGAATTAGCTGGTTGAGGTGGAGGTAGCTAGAGTGTGTGATGTGGTTGTGTCTGTATGTGTGTCACTTGTATTTGGAATCAATGTTGTGTATGTTGTGTTGCCATGTGACACGTTCAGGTGAGTGTTACTGTTGTGCGGCGGATGTTGTCATGATGTGTGTAGTTGCGCTTGTGTGTGAGTGTGTCTGTGTAGCTGAGTGTGTGTAATTGTGTTGGTTGGTGTGATTGTGTTGTATGTGATGACAGTGTTAATGGTGGGTGTGTATTGTGTCATGGATATATGTCAATGTTTGTTTTCGTCATGTAAAGGCTGTGTTGTGTTAGAATTGTAATGGGTGATGGTGTGTATGTGGTGCGTTGTGTAGTGTGTAGTGCAGGGGGAAAACATATGGCTAAGGTACTATGTGTGTGTATCACTTATCTCGATTTCATAACTCCCTGCCATTGTATCAAGTCCATTGAGTCCCCCTGCCATCTTCTCCATCAGAAATCCAAAGCCAGTCCTCCTCTTGCAGAACCATGACATCTAATAATGGCGGGTGGAGCACCGACGACTCGGTGGTCTTCTCAGGTCCCCCGCCGACACGGCTTGGAGGTAACAACACCAAGATCTAAATCAGACCGTATATGTCCAGTTTTTACAATGAAGGCCAAAGAGTCAAGAACACCTTTCTCTTGTCATTGGTCTCTTGTGAAAGGTCAGAGGCTATGCAGATCTCGCGCCCCTCAAATTCATACGGGCCATGGGAACTGGCAGTAGTCAGGAGTTGCTGCACCTCCTCATGTTAAAGGAAGCAGACTATGATGGGACATCCCCTTACTGATAAGTCCTGGCCCAGGGGGCTGATGCGATGAGCCCATTGTATCTCCAGTGGGAGAGAGAAGGTGAGTCCCATAAGTGTGGGGAGGATGCCTTTGAGAAAACCCCTGATGTGCATGCCCAAAAAGAAGACGTTGTCTCTACAACTTCTAGCTTCCAGGTCTGTGAACTTGCTCCACAGGTATAACAGTTCATGGGCCCTGTCTGGGATGATGTTGAGACGATCCTACATAACCGCAAGATGGTGCTCCATCCACTCTACCTTGTCCTGAAAGCCTGCTGTTGGCTTAGATGGACTTTGTCTCTGCAGTGAGGTCAAAGATTTTGGAGTCCATATGTCCAGGCAGCGACCAACCACAGTGATCCCCTTTAGCATGCACTCCATCATGGTATCTTGTGGGAGGGGGCTGCGGCGGCTCCAGAGGCAGTTTGCCCCGGGGGTGGCCATGGAGCATTGCTGAGAGACATCCTCGGAGAAGAGCAACTGGTGCGAAGATTTATCTGAGGGCTTACCTGTGGGCATCTTCAAGCCAGCGACCTGGAAGAGAGAAAAGTTCAAGCTCCCGGGGGGGGGGGGGGGGTGAGGGGGCACCTCAGGGTGCAGATGAGAAATGGTCAGGTCCCTGCGCAGATGATCAGTGAGTCGTAGACATCCGAGAGGCAAGGAGTGCCTGGTGAAATAGTGCACCCAGGTGATGCTGTTCATGCAAAAAGGTAGGTCCCAAGTCCATCCTCTCATGTACCAGGGCGGGAGAGGTACGGCCCACCTTTCGGGATCACTATGAGATCAGGGGCATTTAGGGGGGTGAGCGAGGCCGCACATCAAAAAGCACAATCTTGGATTGGAAGGTGATGTCAGGCAGTATAACTTGAGGGTCAGGTGCTCGCCTGCTCGTTCAGGGCCCGCTGCTTCCAAGGTTCAGTGTGGGCTACGCGATTGTGTGGGGCCGGGGTAAGCACGACAGTCAGCAAGGGAGATCCTTTGCCCACCATGGCAGAGTCTAGGTTAGGGATGCAGCCCCAAGGAGGGAAAAGAAGATGACGTGTGTTGACACACCTACAACTCCAGATGCCCTGCCACCATCCTCTGGAACACTCTGCCGCATGGAGATTGATCAGCAAGAGGCCATCCTCACTCGTGGCCGGACCACGAACCCTTACTGCTCCGTTTTAATCTCAGATTTATGTTCATACTCTCTTACGTTATTCATTTTAATCAATTAACAAATTAAAAGTATTAATTGATTCATTCATTTATAGGATGAAGGGCTGAGCCAATTTCAGTGTGACGTCACCCTAAGGTATCTGCCAGAGGAATGGACTGGTAACAGTAGATCTTGCAGAGATACAGCTGTGCTGTCAAGCCAGACCTAAAAAACTTGAACTTGAGCGTTTAATTCTGCTGTGCTGAGCAGCAGGGACAAGCTCCCATGGTATGCAGACAGATTCCATCTTTGAAATAAGGATCCCATCATATGTTTGTCGCTAGTGAGGCAGCCATGCAGCGCTAGCCTTTTTTCAACAGAAGTGCCTGCGTTACCTGGCACCTGCAGGCTTGTTAGGCCTGGATGCCTGCTATCGTCACCCATTATTCAGAGAACGTTTACCTGACACGAGCTGCACAGCGCTGCACCACGTGGGGCTCGCGACTTGAAAGGTGCCTGTCAACACTTGTCATCCATCTCTGCTTATGCACACTTTTTTCCCCTGATGTATTCATCACTAGACCACAGACACCCACTTAATCTATTTAGAAGCTATCATCTCTGTTCATCGGCTCATAAACCTATTACCTCAAAGGCAATGTGTTCTGGGACACAGGTGCCAGACCGATGCACAAAACCCAATTGAGTTATGTAGCAGACTGTGAGGGCCTCCGACTCACGGCTCTGACTGCAGAGGGAATTGCATGCGCTGTGTGGCAGTAGCCACTTTATTAAATATCGATTTAAATCTCACCCTTTAATCAAATCTGAAAGACGACCCTTTTCACCTCTTTCGACTCTCTCTGCCTTCACCTCTGGTTGGTGTGCCTGATGTGATGACAGGAGAGGAGCTTGGAACGAGCTGTTAGCAGCTAGTTCAGCAGCAAAACCCTTATCAACCGTAATGAGGCATTTCTGATAATCGGGTGATGAAATGTAAATGGGCTGTAATGAGCACAATTACATCCGCCAGGGAACCATCAAAGCGGTTTCTTTCCTCAGTCATAGATAGATGAGCTCTTTCACTGTCATGACATTCTGCTGCTGGCTTCGGAAGAGACAGGTTGGTGGAAGGGGAAGGCAGGGGGGACTGCAGGATACAAACAAGTTCGATGACAGCGGTCAGGTGAAAGCCTGCATCCCTTTAATCCTCACCTTTCATCATTATCCCCGCGCCCCTCCCAGGTATGCTCCGTCGCCCTCTCAGGGGATTATTTGATTTTCAGCAATGTTTGGAAACTGCCTCGTTGTGCTAACAAGATTATGCTGAGGTACTGTCTATTTGACACGCTATAAATGTGCAGGGTGACCAGAACTGTAGGACGGGGAGTCACGAGAAAGGATGGTTGCCAGGAAACAGGCACAGTTACGGCTGCTGCCATCTTCTTGTGAGCAAGTAATACACAGGTTCATGAAAAAGCATAACATTTTTTAAATCTCTTTGCTAAACTCTGCAAGCACGTACATACGTTAACATTTCGAAATAATGCAGGCTTTAAGTTACATTGTCCAGATTGCATTTTACATCGTAGCTCGTGCCATCTCGTGCCAAGTCGCAGAAAATAATGCCTTTGGACAATAGCCGTATGCCACTATATTAAGCTTGGTAATATTGACCTACATTACGATTGCGTCCACTGCATTGACCTACCACTTTATTACAAAGTCAGTATACAGTTCATATTCTTAAATCGACCAAAATGTACGTTTCGGGGTAAATTTGGGGTAAGTTTAACTTGGCAATATAGCTGTAGGTCAACGTAGTGAATGCAGTACAGGACTTGGGATATAGTGACCCTCAACCACTACGGCAACATAATTATCCCACGTCACAGGGCACAACAGAGGTTTTTGCGTATGATTGTATGCTGGGATTAGGAATAACAAGCAGTCCCTGTCTTTGCCATCTTTATTACCACATGACATTCTCCCTTGCACTCTTTCCTTAATGCATTTTCCTCAAGCTTTTTCTTATGCTAAATGTAAGTATGCGATTCGTTATTAGTAAGGGGAGTATTTGGGGCATGCCTTTCTAATAACAAATCACAACGGTATTTTTTTAATGTTTTGCGACGGAAATGCGGTCGCAAAACATTCACAGTTTACCTCCAACTTCAAGTTGGTAGTAACCCATTCACCAATGGGAAGGGACCCCTACCCCTTTGTGAATGTTTGTAAAAACATTTTTAAGAGCAGACAGTGTTCCCACGAACCACTGCCTACTCTTAAAAAAATGAAAGCTTTTCATTAAAAAAAAAAAATGCATTCTGTTCTCCTTTAAGGAAAACGGACTGCATTTAAAAAAAGAGATTGCTTTATTTAAAGGCAATCACAGACATGGTGGTCTGCTAACCCAAGCAGGCCACCATCCCTGTGATTTTTGTGTTTCCCAAAGGTTCGCCGATATTCGTGAGGTTGGTCAATTTGCGACCCACTGTGAATCGCAAAACGTGTCAAAGACACATATGTACATTGGTGGTTGCTATTACCAAATAGCGAATCACAAGAATTGGGCATTTGATAATCATAAATGATTACCTATGCACATCTGTCTCCAGGTTCCGTAGAAAGATTTGGACTGCATTTTTTAAAAAAGTTTTCTGTTTTGGAAAACTTCACTGAAAGAAGGCAATGGGTCCTCTGGTAAACGGTCTACTCTCCCGGAAGCAGCCACCCCGATTCCAAAGGAAGGAAGTCCAAAGGGGACCCTTTACCTTTACAAGTTAATTACCACCTATATATTGAGTTGGGAACTGATAAATTACTTTCAATAGCAATTATTTTTGCAAACCATTGATATTTACGGTAGTGAATCGCAAACTGGAAGGAACACCCTTAACATACCCCTTCAAATTGTGGTTCAGTAATTATTTCTATAACCATTTTGTGAAAGTTTTCTAAATTGCAAAAAATGGTTAGTACATATGTAAAAGGAACTCAATGATCACACATCCTACATTTTACCAAATTGGCTGGTTTGCAACCTCAAAAACCGTTTGGGGCAGATTTAAGGAAAGTGGCACTGCACCCAGTGCAGCACAACTTTCCTTGTGCCCCCTTAGTGCCCCCGACCCCTACCATGTGTGCGCCATATCTAAGATACGGTGCACCATGATGCAGGGTAGGGGGCAATAGCGACAACATTTTTTAAGCTATCGATGTACTGTTCAAGGCTAGCGCAAAACTTTTGGCACTAACCTTGAACAGTACAGAGGGGCCCATTATATACAACGATGTAACCCCTTTTAATGCCTGCTCTGAGCAGGCTTTAAAAGTGCAGAAAAAAAATGATGCTAAGAAATCATTCAGATTATTTTTGCACCATTTTTTAGGGCCCTCTTACAGGGGACCATCCCTTTTGCATATATTATGCATGGCGCATTTATAATGTATGTAAAGGGTTACAAAGAGGCGCAATGCATGCATGCAAGTATGGTGTGGGGAAAAGGCCACCTTAGCACTGCCTTAGCATCAAAAAAGTATGCTAGGGTGGTGCTAAAGTGGCGCCAGACCCTCTTAAATCAGGGCCTTTGTTCCTAAGGCACTTTTTGTCATAGTATGTTGCTGAGAGTACTCTGAGCTGAAGTATCCCTCAGCTTGCATGTCCTGCTATAAAAAATGTATGTGTATAATGCTGTGATGTGTTTGTGTATCTTCAGACTGTCCTGAATGATACATCAGTTCTGAGACCTTAGCCTGAAGGTGGAGAATGTTCCGGAATTTAAGGGCACCCACATAGAGTTATCTGTTTTCTCGCCTCCTGACTCTGTTCTGTGGAAGATGAAATCTGTGGAGGATGATTGACTGGTGGGACCTAGAAGAGATTCTGGTCTGGGGCATGGAAAATGAGAATTGTGCCTGTGTGGCAAATGGATTCTCGACAGACGACTATCAATTTAATTCTGACAAATACCAGACACCTTTGGACATCTGAGGATCAGAGTCGTCAATTTCCTTTTTATACATCCTGTCTGCTGAATGTACGTCAAATGTCTCTTGCTTAAGATCAAACAAAACACAAGACTATCGACCTGATTTAGAGTTTGGCAGATGGGTTACTCCATCAAAAATGTGACAGATATTCTTTCCGCCGTACTACGATCTCCATAGGATATAATGGGATCATAATAAAACAGATGTGATATCCGTCATGTTTGTGATGGAGTAACTCCCTCTTCCAAGCTCTAAATCAGGCCTTTTGTGGTCTGTTATCACCCTTACTGTGTCTGTTAGCTCTAGAGTCTGTGTCCTAGTTATTTTCTACAACAATCCAAACAGATAAGTGTTAGTGTTATGTAGTACAAACAGCACTCTGTGCTAATAAACTCTACACAGAATACACAATCAATAACCTTCAGTTTAACTCAGGCAGGCTATATGTCATATGCATTTTTCTAAGCTTCTGTCATGAAAATCTTTCATTTCAATGAGATAGGTTGACTCAGTCTTGCTGAGGTGGCAGCAAAACCTTCAATATTATATGGATATCATATTCAGTTCCAGTTGAAAACAGGTGAGAAGAGGTTATTTAAAAAAAAATACCCTGAAAGAACAAACATGTAATTCAGCAAGCCCTGATAAAGTCAACAGATCGTGACTCTACCGGCCTGAACTGCTGGTTTTGCAAACACTATTTTTTAATTGACCAGCATTTTTATTTACTGTTCTAGCATGAGAGACAATCATCTCAGAGTATTAAATTGAAAGTAAAAAAGAGTGTGCCCACAGCTAACAATGAAACTTTGAGCTTGCAGGCCCTCACAAAAAAATAAAAATAAATATGATTTAAGATATTTATCTACATAAGGAGTGTGAGAAATTGGGTAGTTGCTTGACTTGGTTGTGAGGCCTGGTCAAATAGCAATCACAATTCTTGCCATTGTAAGGCTCAAGCAAACCCCAAATTAACAAGTGCTCATCCTCTGGTATTTTGGCACAGAGCAGTCAGGCTTAACTTGAAGGCAATGTATAAAGTATTTGTGCAACACTTGAAACAGTAAAACAGAGAAAACACCACACAAAAGGCTCCCACACCATGTTTCATAAATAGGATGTACTTTAATAAATAAAACAAGACCAAACAGACAAAAATCCAATAAGTGAAACTTGAGGTATGACTTTTTAAAGAATAAACTTTAAAACAGCTCTTATAAGCAAGAAGCACCGACTGGGGAAATCTGGTTGTACCGGACCAGGAAAAAGTCAAAAGTTCAGGCCAACTGGGATGGAGAGTGGGCTGGCTACAGGGACCCAGTTAGGCCTTTTGAACCAAACTACCTTAAATCCTGGTCATGTAGTGTTGCGTAGGTCTGGAACAAAGATGTGTCGAGCAGCCAGGGCGATGCATCAGTTAAAAAATGCAGTGAGGCTGCAGTGCTGGATCCTGATTTGTTAACTCTGAGGATCCTGTCGATGGGGTTTGCGATGTTAAGACCGGCTGTCGAGAATACATTACGCAGTCAAGATGATGCATTGGTTCTCACCCTCGCCGAAGTGGCGATGTGGAGGTTCAATGTTGCTGTCAAGGTTACTGTCAACAAGGGATGAGAGGAGCTTGCGTCGGAGTAAGGGTCGCACAGTGGTGGTTCTGAAGGTGATGTGCCAGTCCCAAGATGCAGCAATGTGAATCTGTTCTGTCAGCTCCGACCCACACAGTAGCAGTAATGCACCAGGTCTGTTCCATGCAACAGCAGCAATGCGTAGCTTCTGCTCCCACAGTTGAGGATGTGTCAGCTCTGCGAAAGCAAGCATTTTAAGCCCATTTCCAAGGGTCCAGGACTGGGAGGGCATCACTTGACAGGGCAGAGTTATCGGTGATAGAGTCCAGGTGCTGAAGGAGTGTGGTTGGAAGCCTTTTATGTCTTAAGATTTTAGATCAGGAGGCCAGTCAACCAGTCCTTGGAGTGACTTTGGGTTATTGGTTTGGAGAAATGCAGACCCAGGTCAGCATGGCAAAGCACAAGTCCAGCAGAGTAGCAGACCAGCATAGTGACAGTCCTTTAGCAGCACAGCAGTCCTTCTTCCTGGCAGAGTATTCACAGGTCAAGAAATGTGAATTGAGGGAGACAAAAAATAAGGCCAGGACAAAAGTATTGCAAAACAAATAATGCTCTTAATATAAATTAGATAAGCCTGTTAGTGCACTCCTTTAAATTTGTAATAAATAGCAAAATGCAGAGGCTCTGGGCCAAGCACAAAGTATGGGTTGTATGGGTTGTATGCCCACAACTTGCCACCTAATGTTGCTGCCAAAATAAACTTGCTCTGAAAGGGCATCTATGAGGCAGAGAGCAGGAACTTCAATGATTTTAGGAGGGGCCTTGAGTTAGGGAGGGGCAGGTTTGGAAGGAGTTGGTATGGGTATGGAAGGGGTGGGTTTGGATTACAGGAGGAGTGGGTGTGGATTTTGTAGGGGTGGGTTGTGATATGGAAGATGTGGAAAGGGTGGGTTTGGTGTGGAAGGGGTACCTTGATTTCTGGGTGGGGTTGATGTTCATTTGGGATGGGTGGTCTGGGATGAGGAAGGGATCCAATCCAGGGCAAACAACATGTCTTCCTTCAGAGAAAAGCTAGGGTATATGGGAGGGAGTTGGGGGTGGGAGGTAGAGGGAGTGGCAGTTTCTATTGTGCATGTGTCTGTTGATGGTGTTGGTGCCTAAGGCTAGTGTATGCGGTTTATGTTGTGCTCTGGTTTTATTTGGTGCTTGTTGTGTGGGTGTGTGGACATTTGTGCACAGTGTGTGTGTGAATGTGTCTGTTGTGGAGGTGCTGTGCGTGGTTGTGGTACCTGTTGGTGTGCTGATGCATGAGTGTGGTGGTGGGGGGCACGGGTGTTTGTGTTGTGGTGGTTGTGATGTCTGTGAGTGTGGTGGGTGTTTGTGTTATGGTGGGTGGGGTGTGCGCAGGTGTGGTGGGTGTCTGTGTTGTGGTGGGTGTGGTGGGTGTGGTGGGTGTGGGTGTGGATGTTTGTGTTATGGTGGGTATAGTGTCTGAGGGTATACTTGCAGTTCTGGTGGTGCTGGTGGGGATTGTGGTGCCTGCATGTGTGTGTTTCTTACTGTGCTTGTGTTTATGTGAAGATGTGCTGCTTTTGTGTGTTTGAGTGGGTGCATGTGGTCTGGATAGGGCTGGGTAGAGGAATTTTGGACGAGGAAGGGGTGGAAGTTGGGTCAGGAGGTTATGCTGCTTGGGAGGCTGCTGTCAATGAGGAGGCCAGACCATGGAATGGCTGCTGTAGGCCTGACAGGGTACTGTGAATAACATCCAGGTAAGCTAGCATCTGGGTATTCTGACCACTAAGCCTCTGGATGGCATCCAGTAGTGCGGTCTGGCTTACAGCAAACACCCACAAAAGATCAACTGCCTCCTAATTGAGTGCAGCCGGGGACACTAGGGCAGGGGAGGGGGTACCTGCAGCAAAGGTGGTGCTACCCCTTTTTGGGGAGTGGCTATGGTCAACTGGGAAGGGGAGTAAGAGGGAGGGAGGAGATTGAAATGTGGGTGGTGAATGATGATGCAGATGGATTAGTGCCACTACAGTACACCACCACTAGGGACTGGTCATCTGTGGAGGCCCCCAAAAATGATGACAAGTCTCTTGTGGCCTCCACGCCAGTCCCCTCACCCTCTGTGGCACTGGGTCCTTCGTTGTTGGTGGTGTCTGAACCAGGACCACAGTGCTCAGCTTCTTCTCCTCTGACATGGCTGCGATCACCTTCGCTTTGCCCAGATGGTGCTGCAAAGACAGATGCAACTGTTTGAGGATATCTCAGTAAATATACTCATAAAACATTTGCCAAGTTTACATATTGCACCAGCTTCAATTCACTCAAACGTGGCTTCTTAATCATTTGTATCTCATGCATATAGGGAAGAATTCCACAAACCATGTGCTTGCAGTCTAGAAAGTTCTCATACTAACTCCCATACAGTGTATGCTCTTTGTCTCTTATCCACTTTTATTTCTCTGCATGAGAAATGCCTTTGACTGCATTGGTATATACATAGGCCTGGATACATTCCTAAACCAATTCAGTACAAAGTAAAAACATTTCCACATTTCCAAAAGAGACATGCGTTGGGCCTGATATTGACTTGTCAAGATAGGATACTCCAACAACTATGTGAATTAACCTTCCATCTGCAATTGTCATTTTAAGAAGCACTTTTCTAACCATCATTAATTTCTCATCTGGACATAAGTAAGGACACTTAAATGTCATTTGTAGTACGTGTAACTCTGTCACCAATATGAACACATTCCTGTCCATTTCAATCAATACAGTCTGGCATGAAAATGCATGTCGGTTGATACAGGCTGACTTCCATGCACATTTGGGAAGGATTGAGACTTCATGACAATCTGATACAGTCTACATGAAATGAAATTAATGTTGCTATTGAAACATATTTCTAACAGATTTAAGATAATGAATGATGCCATTGTACACATTTCCAGTCCTTTTGGTGCAGATGCCCATGATAATATTTTCATTGCATCACTTTACCAATGTAAGGTCTGAAACAGCAACTGTCTCACAAGTGCTTACTATACCATGTCACCATTAATAGGGCCTACATTAGCTACTCACATCTGTGAGGGAGTTCACACCTGACCTAATCCTCAAATGGGGCATGTTTAGAACAAATGTCCCTCCTAACATGGAGAAAAAGCAGGTACCCCTTTTTTAGCATGCAGCCATGCGTCTGCTCAAAACACTACTTGGCTTGTGATGAGCAATCTGATGAAAACTTTAGGACAACACTATATACCAAACACAGCATCAGACACCGTCAGAAATCCTTGTCTGCATTGGATGTGTGTCATCCGTCATGTTGAGGCTAAACATCACTGCTGTAAATAAACAAGGATAAACAACAATTTTAGCTACCTACAATAACTTATCCCTTTGTTGCTGCTGTTGGGTCCGCAACTGCCCATCAAGCACCAGGTAGGTCACCACCAGAATGTGGGCCATTTCGTGGGTCAGGCTGCAGTGCATATGTTTGCCTTTGTTGGGAGGTCTGGCTGAGATGGACTTCTGGTGACTTCTCGGTCCAGCGTCAGAGGTCCTTCCATCTCTTCCTGCGGTCCAGCCCTTCTTCATGATGGCTTTCCACAAATCAATCTTCTAATGGACGTGGACCTGTATGGATAAGAATTATTAACAACAAAAGAGTTTTTGAGTAATTTATTTGTCTGTAGTGCAGTGATGCAATTTAGTAGTGGCTCTCAATTGCCTTCCCAGAACAGTCAGTACAGATTATCTACAAACTTTTCAAAGATGCTAGGAAGCACTAATTTGCAGTGATCTGTGGAGTAGCCTCAATAATTATTTTTCCTCATGTTACCAATACAGGACACAAACACCATCTAAGCCAGCCATTGGAAACTTTTAATGTGGTAGACCTACTCCAGATTAGTCCAACTGATTGTGAACTACTAAAAGCTAAATAACCTGTACATTGTTTGCACATAAACACACTCACAGCTACATGGTCTTCTTGCCCAACCATATAAGAGTCAAATACTATGGTTTGCACCACATACAGTGACTAAGGGCAGTATGGGAGGTCTGCCATGTGCCATTGAGAGAAAGGTTTTGGGTAGTGTATGAACAAGTGTGTGTAGTAGTGGGACATACTTGTATGACTGATTGAGAGTCTGTCTCATTCGGCCTAGCAGCACAGGAAATACCTTTCCTTATATGTGGCACTGTTGTGTGTGCAGAGGGTGCAATGTTCAGACTATTTCGACTCCTTTAAGAGGTGAAGTGCGTAGCTTTTAGGGCTGTGCGCTGCACCTGAACGACTGCTCATCACATGTCTGCCACTTCCTGCTCATCCCCTACTACTGAACCCCTGCTTACCTGATTTTGCTTTTGTGATCTCCTTCTTTCCGCTCCTGTTGGCATCCATCTCCAGCCTCCGTCCTCTGATCTCCATGGTCCAGTAGCTCTGCTCATCTCTCCTTAAGTCGTTGCAGGTACGTTCTGAGCGTCGGGTTCATTGGACTCTTCACCTCTCCGTTGAGTGTTTGGCAGCGTCTCATTTTCCTGCAATACAAGGACAACAAGTAAGCAGCAATCTGTTCAAACTTATTGTATACGACGTCCTTTGCCACTCAATTAGAAAGATTTATCTGAAAATTGACTGGATTCGTAGTCTAAACAATGGCATGAGCTATATGGATTGAAAAAAACTTGTTTGTAGCTATTGTCTGTGGACTCCTGACAGAAAATACCAGCATACAGAGACATTATTTGGGCACAAAAACTAAAGCAATCCGCTATATATATATATATATATATATATATATATATATATATATATATATATATATATACATATATATATATATATATATATATATATACATCAAGTTTTTATGCCTTGTGCCTAAGGGTACTATAACTCAATCCCTCGCCATGCACAGTTTTTTCATCAAAGATTTTACTACAAATATTACAATATCAATGATGTTATCAAAGAAGTGCTGTAAGTTGTGGGGTTATTAGCAGTGCATGGGGAGGACGCAAGTTATAGTTACTTTAGGGCACGAGTTATAGTTACTTGAGGTAACTCTAACTATATCTAGTGAATTTCTATGGATTTGTACATTTAAAATGTAAGCCTAGTTATAAAATCCCTGTAACCTTTGTTTTTTTCAATGAATTTATATGTTTGTTTTTTTAATGTATAGTAATTTTCATTACTATATGTTAATCTAACCACCTCCATGCATAGAGCCGCAGGTGCCCCCTGAGGCCAACATCCTAAAAGCACCCAACTGTGCATGACCTTTGCTTGTGTGCAGCGGAGGTTATCTGCAATACCTGGCCTGTAGCCAGCCCCTGTAGTCAACACCCCGAACCACCCAACCCCAGGCTGTGCACAGCCCTTTGGACGTGTGTGGCTGGAGTAGGCCGCAGCCTCTCTGGGTGTGAGAATAGGTGGGAGAGTGGCTGTGAGAATGTGTGTCTGGGTGTGAGAGTACATATATCAGTGTTTTGGTGGGTGCATCAGTGTGTGCGCAGGCCTGTATGTGGGTGCATGAGGTGCCAGTGGGTCTGTGAGTAGGTGTATAAGAGTCTGAGTGGGTCTGTGAGTGGATGCGTAACTGTCTAAAACGGATCTGTGAGTGGGCACATGAGGGTCTGAGTGGGGCTGTGAGTGGGTGCACGAGCGTCTAAGTGGGTCTGTAACTGGGTGCGTGAGTGTCTGAGTGGGTCTGTGAATGGGTGCATAAGTGTGTGTCTGTGTGGAGTTTTTTAGGCTTTGATGGATGTTATACTTAGAATGAGATATATCTGCACAAATTGAAAAGACAAATGTAATTGTCAATTAAAAAAGAGTAAGATCACCTTTCAGTATGAGCCTTAAACATTTGAATAAAAAATAAAACAAAATTAAGGGAAACGACCAGGGACACACTTGGATTTGAACCCTCAATGTTCAGTGTGAAGGTCTGGGCTATCAGGGACTGTGGGGGAAGCCTCAAGACCTCCCCTGTGGTCTCTCACAATTTTTTTATTTATTTTTGTAATATGCCCTTACTAGGTAACAGGGACCATGGGGGAAGCCTCAAGACCTCCCCTGTGGTCTCTATTTTTTTTATTTATTTTGTAATATGCCCTTATGGGCTACCCGGGACCGTGGGGGAAGCCTCAATGACTCCCTCATGGTCCCTCACTATTTTGTTCATTTGTTTTACTAAGCACTTTAGAGGCTATCTGGGACCGCAGGGGGAAGCCTCAAGGCCTCCCCCGCAGTCCCATTGCTCCAGCAAGCATGCAGCTTCTTTTAACAGCAGCTGCCTAGTTGCTGGAGCAAAGCTTCATCTCTGTTCTTTGCTCTCATACCTGCATGCAGGCAACAGAGATGAAAAGTCTGTTTTACAGGTCCTGCTGTCAAAAAGCGGACTTTCTTTTGTGTGACTTGGCTGCAGCCGCAGCAAACAGCTATGTCCCGGGGGTGGGCACCCCAGGACATAGCAGGAGCCGGCCTTAGAGCGTGGGGTTCACAGGACCATCAGTGTCTCCATGAGGGGCGACATGACCTCCCTCTAATGAGAACAGCCCCGAGCTAGTGGTGGTCCCCAGGGCCTGGAGGAAAACGCACCTTATCACTTTTTTATCATAGCTCTGGGAGGTGGTGATCCCTGGGGCTGCTGGGGGCCATAAAGCTCCTGCACAGAATTCATAAATGCCCCAGGGAATGGGTGACCCCTGGGGCAGCGTGGGGGGGGCACACAGCCCCCGTAAACAATTACATAAATGCCCCGGGGAGGTGGTGGTCCCTGGGTCTGCAGGGGGGGACAGGCAGCTCCCAGCATTTACTTTCATTAATGTCCCAGTGAGGTGGCGTTCCCCAGGGCAGCGGGAGGGGGCCAGGCGGCCACCCCACTCTTAAATAATGCCTACAGGACTTGATCCACCCGGGGGCTTTCTAAAGTTGAAGCCTGTGCTTCATTTTTGTTTTTTTTTGCTTGATCTGCTGCAAATTGTGTCATAATTTTAACAAAACATGCTTTTTAGCCCTAGAGAGGTCCCTTTGTGACCCCAGCACCAGAGCTAAGGGGTCAGGGTGCTCATACCCTGACCCTTTTGTATTTCTTATTCTTTTTTTCTGGACCTGCCTTTAGCTGAGTCCCAAAATGGCTGACATCACTTCAGCGGCTTCCTTGTTAAAGTGTTGTCAGCCAATCAGATCTCAGAACGAGATCGGAGGAGTCACGAATGCTTCATGTCCCTAAGTACACAAATATGGATTTTGTTTAATGCCTCTAAAACTACTGAATGGATTTACTCCAAAACAAAAAAGGATTTCCTTCTGGACTAGGCCCTACCTTTCTGCCAAACTTGGTGCAATTGTGCTATCGCTGTTCAAAATCCCTATGGAAAAATGAATGGGAGAAAAAGTGTTTTGGGATCCCCTCTTTTTTATCAGCCCCCCTTGAACTGATCACTCCAAAACATTCCAGACAGCAGCTGACACGACTGTTCCATTTTTTAAAGAAAGTTTTGTAAAGATTTGTCAAGCAGTGCCAAAGATATAGACAAGTTAAAAACTGCTTTTCAATATCTATCACCACATGTGCACAGCTTTTACCATACCATCTGCCCATGTGGTCCTACACCTGGGCCAAAGTACATCAATACCAGCCACAGAAAGGGAGGCCTTGCCATATGTGAAGCCTGCTCCTTTTACCCCAGTCCCTGCACCTGCCCCACCCCAGAAAGGACGGTCATCCAGACTAATGGCTATACATAAAGATAGATTATGTTATAAGGAATGATCAAGAGAGAACTTTGTGGTAATGTACAAAGTATAAAAATACTACAGTTCTATATTTAAGTAGGAGAATGGTGATGTAAGAACTAGTATTGTTGACACTTCACTCAGTTAAAATACAGGTGAGTGTTTAAAAGGCTAAATCACAAATTAGCGGTGGATTCATGTACATGGCAATATTCGCTTGCCTTACAATTGTAGTTCTCTCTTGCAGATATAGCGAATTCCAAAGAAAAACAACTTGCCTAATCCACCTTACTGCTAGGAGGAAGGAACATTAGGTAATTGGGAAGTGGGTTATCTTTATTGCCCCTCAAGTTTTAGGTTACTGAATACTAAAATACCTATTATTGTTTTCCTGTAGTCATTGAGAAGGCAATAATCTGTCAGGTGATAATCTGGAGTGCTCAGGATCCAGCCTTCATTCCTTTGTCCCAGCAAGTCAGACTTGATCAACCTCTCGGTGTGTCAGGCTTACAGGGAAGCAGAGAACTTCCCTCATGTCCATTTCACTCCTGCAAAACGGTAAGAGCCTGACAGGCACCATGACATGTTTAAAACATAAAGATACTACAATTCCAAAATCTGGCCTGTACCTTCACTTCACAGAACAGCATCAGACAACTCCATAACTTTAAATATTCTACTTGCACTTTACATTACTCTCATTTTGACCTGGGCTGTATGTTTCCACCTAAATTAGTAGTACAGTCCCCACTAGCCACTGGAAGTAAGGGGCCTGCATTCCATCTCATTAAACCTGGAATTGTGAGTGGCATCCTCTGAAAACTTTGCTAATTCTTACAAGTGACTTTTCATTTCAATGCACAGACATTTCTAACATCCTCAAGCAACAGCTAAATCCTTGATTTCACTAACCTCCAATCACAACACTTCACTCATGAACAAAAAGGGACCAAATAGCCTGTGCACAAAATGGGAACAGGTTACTTTGTCAAATATTTCCCACTCAAACATGTACCTGTTCCTCTGGAGTTCCATACAGCTGGCGGTAGAGAGACACGACCTCCCTGGTGAGGTTTTCTAGCTTCTCGGGGGCCTGTCATCTGCTTTGCCCTGCATCCTGGCTTTCAGAGGTCGGTAGCACCAGCAAAAAATGAGGAGGTCCTGTTGGCTTCAGTGTTAGGGTCATGAACCTGTATTTTTGCAGGAGTGAAATGGCCATGAAGAATGCTACTCCAATTCACAGCAAGTCTGATAGATCAAGATAACAACAAACTCTGACCTACCCAAACAAAGGGACAAGGGCAGCATTAAGATGAGCCCAAAACTGACACCTGATGAATTCACTTCCTGGCCTTTAGAATACCTATAAGGGATAGTTAATGTCCTGCTTTTAAAAAATATATGAAACTGCAAACAAAGCCCCCTGCCCAAAAGCAGTGTCCTATACTTATTGTCCCTTCTTTCTTGCTTGAAAAGATAATGTGTGTGTCAGAATCAGGGTACTATACCTATTGCAAAACATAAGACTAGAAAACATTAAGCAAGATACTCAATGTGTAGTATATCTAATTAGTGTTTGATGTAATAATCTCTCACCTTGTAAACTGTGGGTCATGTATTCAGGGCTTAAGAGAGAATGCCAATATTCATAAATTCTTAGAGCACCTATGTGTGTATATATATATATATATATATATATATGTATATATATATATATATGTGTGTGTGTGTTTATATATATATATATATATGTATATATATATATATATATATATATAAATATATATATATATATACAATTTCATATGTCATGTATTTTTATTGTATTTACTCCAGTAGAAAAACAATGCTTAAATCAAGTCCATGTTTTTTTCCCTCTAGGAGATTTGACGCGACAGTTTTGAAAACTAGTTCAATATTTACATGCCGAAGTTCTTTGGAGAGGATCCAAAATCTTCAAATAAGTATTTTTCTATGAATGCGCATTCACGTAACTTACAATATGCAGTTCGATATGCAGAGTACTGCTTACTTGTGCTTTTTTTTTTACATTCTTTTCCATAGGTGAGTGAATACTCCTGAGACAGACTGATAGCAAAGATGATGGCCGCAAATCCAAATATACAAATGTCAGATATGAACAACACTGTTTTTGAAAATATATGACACATTAAAAAGTAAACCATGACTGTGTTTGACCCCGATAATGCCGTTGGTGAAGTAAAACCTCCAGTAACGGTATTTTGAAAACAAATGTTTTTAAAATTATATGCAAATATAACATGTCAAATGTATTATATGCACATAATAAAAAAAAATATGTGAAATGTAAAAATTGAATTTTAAAGTAAAAAATAGTTTACTAACAATATGTTTGCATATGTAATGCACTTAGATTTCTAATGTTACCAAGACATAAGATGTGTGTTGATTATCAAAGTATGGTGTGACCATTTAAGCTGATATTTTCTTTTCCATATATGACGACAATTGAACCCAGGCGTGGGTAGAAGATGATGGCTTCAAGTCTTCAGGACATTTCCACACTTTGCTACCACGGAGGAAATAGATGTGATTAAGAAGTTTCGGGATAAATAGGCAAACTATCCTGGGTTTGTGTCACCAGCTGGAGCTTGACCTACTGTCTCACAATAGGAATACAACAGCAATAACATTGTTAGTAGAACTCGTGCCAGTCCTTTATTTTGTGGCCATAGGGTCTTTCTAATACACTGTGGCAGTATCTGGAGAAATATCCCAACCGACTTTCAGTGGTGTGCTACAAGTAGTCCTTTCTTCAATGTTGAGACACATCAACAGCTACATCCAGTTCCCATGAGAACAGGATTTGGCCACTGTGAAGGGAGAATTTTAGGCTTTGTGTGGCTTGCCACATGTGGTTGGAGGACTAGATGGCACACATATTGGCTTAGTACCACTATACGCAAGGAAACAGGTCTGCCGCAATGGGAAGAACTTTCATTCCATCAATGTGCAACTTATCTGCTTAGAGTATTTGTACATCTGCTTTTCTGGATCAACACATGATGCCTTTGTACGACGAAGCAGCACTGCACCCTTGCAAATGTCACAACTTGGAGCTGGGAGGGCCTGTCTTGTACTACATGACTTGATGATCATTTGCTTTAATCCTAGTATAGGAATTTACAATGGCTTGATATGATAATAATTTATTGAAATATTGCTTCCATGTAGCAGACTCAGCTTACCCTAAGAGACCGTGGTTGTTAGCACCACTGAGGAATCCAACAATGCCAGGGAAAGTCCACTTCAAGGAGGCCCATGGAAGAATACGGAGGCCAATGGAATGGGCTTTTGGGCTCCTAAAGGCCAGGCTTAGGTGCCTGCACAAGACCGATGGAGCCTTCCTCTACTCACCCGATAAGGTGTGCCAAAACACAGTTGCTTGCTGCATGTTGCACAACATTGCCCTACGACGAACATCTCAATCATACCAGAGGATAAACACCATGAAGAGCCACCTGATGAGGATGTTCAAATGCCAATGTAGATGACAGTGGTGAAGAAGAAGAAATGGACCTACATCTAGGTATTATTGACCACCATTTCAGAACAACATGTGAAATAGAGAACAGATCAGTCCAGTAATTTGGTAGGCATGGTCAGCCCAAGGCAAGATGCTTGTGGATCTGAGCTTCCCTACATTAACTAATGTGTTCATTGCCATAGATTAACTTTGATTGTGCTAAGTATATGTGTCTTCCTAGCTTATCATTTAAGTCAAATTGTATATGTAAATTAATTAATTCTCCCTTGTTATTCTGTTTCAGGGTCCTTCACCATGTCTCATTTGGAAAATTCAAAGTTGTGACATTTGCAGGGATATGTTGCTGTTGGAAAGTGCAGAGTGAACATGGGTTGATCCTGGGACAGGCACCCACTTGGGATGTATAGATCATATACAGAGACAACTTGCACTGGGATTGAATAGAGGTTCTGGAGATTGTTTCAGACCTGCTTGCTCTGGGTTGTGACCATCAAGGCAATATGTGCTGCTTCACTTGCTCTAACCACATGTGTATGTCAAGCCACAGCATACTGGTCTTCCTCTGAATTGGCTAAATCTTTAATTTGTGTTTAGTGTAGGAAGCAGTTGATCCCTCATAGTTGAAATAACTTTTTTTTAGCAGACCACTGAATGGCAGTTGTGATATTGCACCAGACACTGCTGTAGTGTCCTGTAATGGTCCTGTGGCTTCAAATTGTGTTACTGCCAGGACGTAGACTATTGGTGTTATTAGTGAGCATTTCTATTGTGAGGGCAGGATGTCGGGCTCCAGTTGAGGTCATACATCAGTAATTGTTTGCCTATTTAATTTGATCCCATGTAATATTCCTTTTCTTCCATGGTGTAAAGGTTGTGGAATTTCAACCTCTAAATAGCACAGACTATAAGGGTTATACATAGTTTGTGAAAATCAGCTCTGATTTAATCAAATACTTGTCACCTACAAATGTATGACACCAATATATTAGGAATTTGATTTATTTTGTTTGATTGAAATGGGTAACACAATACCTTTTTGTCATATCTAATTTGCCTTTGCAGCTAATTGTTCAATAGATTTGACAAAATGCTGGTGAAAGTAAAGCATTAAAAATGAAATGCCACATTAAATACAACAACAGTTTTGGAGTTTGTGTCATTATCATTTATTTACAAAACCCAAAGGAACAGAAAAATGTTTCAAACAATAAAACAATTAGCAAAACCAAAAAAAGTCTATCACAGTGGATGAAAGTATATTAGTAGAGGCAACAATGTTTGGAGTCCAATGTGCAAAATATAGCTCTCCTCAAGGAAAGGTAACTGTTTCCCTAAAATAGGCCACAGAGTGAAAGCAAGACACACACTGGAGGAAATTAGGTTCTGTGCCTCTTTTAGGTGGTGGAGAAGGTCCTGCCATCCTCTACTGGTGGTCTGGATGTTTGTTGCCTCCAAGGTGGCGGGGGAGGTGAAGGTGCAGGGGCTGGAGTGGAAGGAGCAGGCTCCTCATGTGACAGGGCCTCCCTGTCAGTGGCTCATATTGGTATCCTTAGTCCAGATGTAGAAGGACCACAGACAGGGGCAGATGGTATGGGGTAAAGCCCTGCACGTGGTGATAGATATTGAAAAGCACCCCAGTCAGGGAACTCATTTTGTCATTTTGGTTATGGATTTTCAACATGACTTCCTTCAATGGTGGTCTGGGTGACAATGAGGCCAGTGTCCTGCCTTTGCTGGTCCACAGATTTCCTCCCACAGCCCCTACCTCCACTACCCTGTGCCCTGGAGGCAGTGTGCCCCATTCCACTGGGTCCTGGCACACCTGGAGGTGATATTAGTGTCAACAGCAGCCAGGACTGGGAGGCATAAGATTGATGTGAAGTTCCTTTGTACATAGGCTGAGATGTGGTTTCACCTGGGGTGGGGGATGTAAGTTTGGGCCTGGTGCGACTCGCTGGAGCTGTCTGCCCAGACAGACCAGCTGAACCAGCCTGCTCCTGATCATCCAGGCTTGCAGGAGTGCAGCCTTCACTGAAGGCTTGTTCCTGTTCAGGAGTGGAGGTGTCTTGAGTAGCAGACAATGGCCCACTGGCCCTGGGTCTTGGACCTGAAAAGAATGCAGACAATATGAAATTAAAAGCTGGTTTGTTCCTCAAATGTGTCTTTATCTACAAATAAGGCAACTTAAAAAAAGTAAAATAAGACTTATAGAATGATTAGGCCTTTGTGTAATGTTCATTGTTTTACACATGCAGGTTGATTTACACAGATGCAAACTCCAGTGATGATGTTGCAGACATTTTCCTTATTGCAAAATGTTATTTCTGAAGTGTACATTACATGTGCCAGACATTCAATCCAACACAATGGTGAGTAGGTTTGAGTACTGGATCATTCCAAGGCCTAGAGGGCTAATAGACATTAATCAAACTGTAGTTCAACTTAATAGAAAAGTGGCCTTAGTCATCGTATCGAGGATGCAAAGCAAATTGTGTGTGGATGATGCTTCTCTTCAGCATGCCATACAACATGGTAGCAAATTTTAGATTCAACAGACTATGAATTACGTGAACAATTACGTTAATTCAATGTAGCTATCAGAAGCTGCCAACATGCTTGATCAACACAACATCTGGCATTTTCACACATAGCATGACATGGTGACAGTCAAATGCACAGGTTTGTGAGATGTCTGGATATGTAGGAGTAAAGAAAGGTAGAGCAACATTACATTGCACTATTGTTTTCCAGGTACAAAAACAGGGCATAATGGTAGTTGAAGTCCTCTGTTAACACCATAGAAAATAGTTGTTAAAAAGTGAGTTATACATATCTATTTTAATAACAATAGTAGAGGTGAACACACATTTGCAGCATGTACACACATATGGGTATGATGTGAATAGTTGAAAATACCACTTACAAGCATTATACCTTCATGTTCAGATGGATGGAGTTTTAGACCTGTTTTTGGATAACAATGTACACTGAGAGAAAGCAAGGGACTAGGAAAATGCAAGGGATGATCCATGTGGAACAACACACAATCTCACTACACATATGGTATATTGTTAAAAAGAGAGATACTAACTTGATGCTAGTAGTTAGAATGAAACAAGACGTATTGTGGAGTAAAATTTAGATATATCTTTTTTGATAAGGGTGTTGAAACATTCTACACAGCTAACTTAAGAGTAGATATCTATTTGTGATTGTTGAGACATTGCCAAGTGCAACTTACCAGTCTTCACTCGGCCAGGGATTCCAGTCAAGCCTTCAGGATGCAGGATCTGCAAGACCTTCTTCTCCCAGGGAAAGAGTTGTAAGAGGGGGGCTGGGATATTCACCATCAGTCCTATGGGCCTCCATGTGACACTTGGAGGCCAGGGGACACACACTCATCCACAGGTCGTTTGATTTTTCCTTAATTTCCTTCTGTGTGTGCAGATTGTTAACTACAGCATTGACTCTGTCCACTATTCTGGTCCACATTTGCCTCTTCTGAGATATGGTTGTTTTTTTGTACTTCTGCTCCCAAAAATGAAGGCTCTACTCGAATAATTTTGTCTCCCATGACAGGCAAGTCTCCCTCTGTGAAACATGGCTTTCCCCTCCCTGCTATAGTGAATAATTGTGAAAAATAACAAGTGCGAAAAAATGAAGGATAATCAAAAAAAGTAGTAGTAACAAAAAACAAAGAGGTAGAGAAACACAGAAAATCCCTGACTCTTGTGTGGAAATTCCTGCATCCAAATGGTGTTCTGCAGTGTAGTGGCAAAGGATCTGTCAGGAATGAGGCCAGGCGCGGTCCAGGTCTCACCTGGAACTCTGCTGCGCAACTCTGCGGCGCTTTATGCGCACCACTTGTCATCCTCTCTTGTTCCAAAGGTGACCATCAGCATCGTCTGCCCTGTGGCAAAGCTCATAGAGCTGCAGGTTCAGGTCATTGGTGGACAAGATGCACTTATCAGTGCTATTCTATGAAGAGCCTATAGAGCCCAGCCACACCCAAGCACGCTGCTCACTATTTTGAAGACTTCGATGCAGCCAGACCTTGTGGGGGTTTCTCTGGAGAAGAACAGAGTTCCTGAATGGCAGAGTGTCCTCTAACCAAAGTATCCTTGTTTCCATGGTGCATTTAAAAACAAGTAGGTCATACTCATAGTGGTAAGGCCTTGCTGAATCCAAGTTTGGAGGAAGTCATCACTTCCAAAAGGTAAATCGCCCCTTAGCATAACGAGCGAAGGGGCATATTTATACTCCGTTTGCGCCGGAATTGCGTCGTTTTTTTTTACGCAATTTTTACGCAAAACTAACTCCATATTTATACTTCTAGCGCCAAAGTCCATGGAGTTTGCGTCATTTTTTAGCGTGGACACCTACTTTGCGTTAATGATATGCAAGGTAGGCATTCACGTCAAAAAAATCGACTCCGAGGCATGTGCGTCGGATTTATACTCCCGGGCAAAATTCACGCCCAGGAGTGGGCGGGTCAAAAAAAATGACGTACGGCCGCTTTTGCGCTGTTTTTTAGCGCCTGCAAAAGGCAGGCGTTAAGGGACCTGTGGGCTCTGAAGGAGCCCAGAGGTGCCCTCCCATGCCCCCAGGGACCCCCCCTGTCACCCTTGCCCACCCCAGGAGGACACCCAAGGCTGGAGGGACCCATCCCAGGGACATTAAGGTAAGTTCAGGTAAGTGTTTTTTTTTTTTTTTTTTTCTGTGGCATAGGGGGGCCTGATTTGTGCCCCCCTACATGCCACTATGCCCGATGACCATGCCCAGGGGACAGAAGTCCTCTGGGCATGGCCATTGGGCAAGGGGGCATGACTCCTGTCTTTGCTAAGACAGGAGTCATTTCTATGGGGGTTGGGAGTGAAAAAAAATGGCACAAATCGGGTTGAGGCGAAAAAATTGCCTCAACCTGACTTGCCCCATTTCTTGACGCCCAAGCCCCATATCCCCCTACGCCGGCGCTGCCTGGTGTACGTCGTTTTTTTCCACGCACACCAGGCAGCGCCGGCGGCTAACGCCGGCTAACGTCATTGATTAAATACGGCGCCCGCATGGTGCTTCAGAATGGCGTAAGCCGGCGCTAATTTTTTTGACGCAAAACTACGTTAGCGCAGTTTTGCGTCAAAAAGTATAAATATGGCCCGAAGTGTTTCCGTTCACAGATGCAAGGCGCTTTTGTGCACAGCAATTCAAAGCATTTCCATTCACAGATGTAAAGTGCTTTTGGTGCACAGCAATTCAAAGCGTTACCGTTCACAGATATAAAGGGGCATATTTATACTCCGTTTGCGCCGAATTTGCGTCGTTTTTTTCGACGCAAATTCGGCGCAAAACTAACGCCATATTTATACTTTGGCGTTAGACGCGTCTAGCGCCAAAGTATGAGGAATGAGCGTCATTTTTTTGCGTGAACGCCTTCCTTGCGTTAATGAGATGCAAGGTAGGCGTTCCCGTCTAAAAAAATGACTGCAACGCAAATGCGTCGTATTTATACTCCCGGGCAAAAATCACGCCCGGGAGTGGGCGGGGCAAAAAACCCCGCATTTGCGCCTCTTTTTAACGCCTGGGTCAGGGCAGGCGTTAAGGGACCTGTGGGCTCAAAATGAGCCCACAGCTGCCCTCCCATGCCCCCAGGGACCCCCCCTGCCACCCTTGCCCACCCTAGGAGGACACCCAAGGATGGAGGGACCCATCCCAGGGACATTCAGGTAAGTTCAGGTAAGTATAATATTTTTTTTTTTTGGCATAGGGGGGCCTGATTTGTGCCCCCCTACATGCCACAATGCCCAATGACCATGCCCAAGGGACATAAGTCCCCTGGGCATGGCCATTGGGCAAGGGGGCATGACTCCTGTCTTTACTAAGACAGGAGTCATGTAAATGGCGTCTGGGCGTCGTTAAAAATGGCGCAAATCGGGTGGAGGCGATTTTTTTGCCTCTACCTGACTTGCCCCATTTTAAGACACCCTAACGCCATTTTCCCCAACGCCGGCGCTGCCTGGTGTACGTGGTTTTTTTCCACGGACACCAGGCAGCGCCGGTCTGCTAGCGCCAGCTAACGCCATTCAATAAATACGGCGCCCGCATGGCGCTTCAGAATGGCGTTAGCCGGCGCTAATCTTTTTGGCGCAAAACTGTGATAGCGCAGTTTTGCGTCAAAAAGTATAAATATGGCCCAAAGCACTTTTGTGCATAGCAATTCAAAGTGTTTCCATTCACAGATGTAAAGTGATCTTTTGTGCATAGCAATTCAAAGCGTTTCCATTTACAGATGTAAAGCGCTTTGTGAACAGCAATTCAAAGCGTTTCCGTTCACAGATGTAAAGCGCTTTTTGCACAACAATTCAAAGAGCTTCAGTTCACAGATGTAAAGCGCTCTTGGCATGACAACTCAGGCGCTCCTTTTCACAGATGTAAAGCGCTCTTGGCACAACAATTCAAAGTGCTTCAGTTCACAGATGTAAAGCGCTCTTGGCACAACAATTCAAGGTGTTTCAGTTCACAGATGTAAAGCGCTCTTGACATAGCAATTCAGGCACTTCAGTTCTTAGGTTTAAGGCGCTCTTGGCATGACAATCAAAGCGCTTTATTTCGACAGGAGTAAAAAGGTTCTTGGCACAACAATCTAAGTGATTAAGGCTACTTGAGTAAAAGCACTTCCTGGTATAATTAAATAAAGAGCTTCAAGGTCAATGAGTAAATCTTTTTGACATTTATTGTTGTGAATGTGAAAGTATTTCTGGAGATAAGCAAATCATAGTTTTCATTGTTCTTTGAAAAGCTTAAGATGTGAAAAGCATATTTAATTCTTTGAGATTTTCTAAGTCATGATCAAAGGTTTATGTTGTGAATACATAGATGTTACAGGATTGATATTCTGTGTATAATCAGAGTTCAAAGTTCTTGCCATCTCTTGATTCTGAGGTTGTAGTTTACTCTTGTTCCAAGCATCAAAGAAGGGGCTTTGCCCTCATTTCAAAAGAGGTCTCCATCTAATATCTCGGAGACGCATTTAGTCAAGAGTCTATTGATGAGTTACATTTCTATGAATGAATAAATGCATATTTGTTCTAACTTTTACTTTTCAGATCTCTCTCCCTGCTGTTCCCTACCCTAATTCCCTTCCCCTGACTGGCTTCATCATAACTCTGTGCTGTAATAGTTTTCTGAGTTGGTGACGCCGGAAGGTGGGCCTTTTGTTCAGAGACGTGCAGATCCCGAGGAAAAGACACTGTGACAGGATCATGGTCTGAAATGGAGTGTGTTTTGCAGGTGTTCACAATTGTCCAATATACAGCAGGTGTGGGCTCTAGCATCCAATCATTAGCCATAGTACTATACTGAATGGGTTCCTCATAAGACTATTGCCATCATGGGACTGCTGCTGATACACCGCCAGCATGACTGTGCTCAGCGGGATCCGGCCTTCAAGATGGTGTCGGAGCGCTACTGGTCAACATTGGACTCCACTGCATTAGCTGAGGATGCATCTAGCTTGACGGAGTATACTTTGTCAATGCGGGCGGTGGCTGACCGGCCATAGATCTAAATAGGGCAGATGGGTGGCCCACTGTCACCTGATTTAGATCTCGGTGGATAGAACACTCCATCACAAACATGATGAATATCCCATCCACCACATTACAATCTCCACAGGATATGTGACCATAATTCAGTGGACAAGATACCCGTAATGTTTATGATGGAGTATTCCTCTCCTACAAGATCTAAATCAGGCCCTAGGAGTTTTCATGTTTAAAATGTTTGCGTGTCACATCTGATCAGTAGATTAAATAACTTAATTTCTTATCATTGCAAGGCCAACGTAGTCTGGACTTAGTGAGTTCTGGGACATTTATAGTTGCGGGAAGGTCAAATGCCATGAAAAACGTAACCAGAACTTACCTTTTAGCCAATAGCACTATCGCATTATGGGACTGCTGGTTTCATTTAGTAGTAGAACAATGGGTCCAATTTCAGCTTGGCAAAGTTGGCTAAAAAGTATGGTCTACTGTGTTACCCACGAAATACTGTCTGTTTGCAACCAAGCGTAGGCCTTTTAGGGTAAATTCATTTTCTGCATTCTAGGTGGTGGCAGTCAGGCTCGGGAGACCTACCAAGAGCCTTTTGCGTCCCCACCACCTTCCCACAAGTAGGAGCTCCAGTCCCCAGTGGTTTGAAAAAGCTTTTGTGTGTAACATGCATTTTAAAACGACAGTGTAGATGCAGATGCAGGTAGTCTCAGCTTTAGAGGCCTCACTGCAAATAGGATACCAGCTGACAGCATCACCATCACTCAGGTGAGCCACAATTCTCATATGACTGCTGTTTCCATAAAAATAGTAACATCAGATGGCAGGTTGTACTTCAAATCACTAGTAGCATACAACATACGAAGTAGCCCCTCAATGCAGGCTGTGAAGCCAATTAGGATGAATTTGTAAAGGAGATGTTGACCTGCACATCTTGGTACTGAATAATATTCAGGTACTTAAAGAACAGTCAAACTCCATCTTGTAAAAGAGCCTCACAAAAATATGGGATTATCGAACTTTGGGCATAAAGGTTACACAGTGTGCAATCAATGGTGTAACCAAGGCCCTAAAGCACCCAAGCTCCAGTGGGCACCCTCATCACAGCACCTGGCCTGAGTGAGTCCAGAGGGGGGGTCCTCTCCATGTTCTATGCAGGAGGGCCCCCTCCAGGTTTGTTACACCACTGTGGGCAATATCATAGTTTTAAAATGGAACTCGAAAAAATAATCATGACACAGGATGCAGTGGTTACAGCTGATGTTTGGTACTTGGCCTGGCATAAGGCTTGGTTGCAAGGCACATTTAAATGTTACTCTCTCAGTGCGTAAGACAACCTGCTCTTATAGAGACACCTAGAGGCTACTCCTTCCACAGTATGCAATACATGAGAGTCACGTGCTGCATGGAATCAAAAACGCTTGGAAAAAGCAAATGGTAAGGAGTGCAATATGAACTTAAGCATTAAATATAAACAGAGTCTGTTGCTGACATGGGTTACTTTAAGGGGTTGTACTGGCCCACAGTCCCTTCTGAAGTTAGGTATACTAACTTGGCAAATGCTCAGTGGTGTAACATTAACCTCCACAGCCTCCGTGGCAGCACGCAGTCACACACCACACACTGGCCAACACCGTGCAAGTGCTCCTGACTGTGTCAGACGTCCCCCTCCATGTACTTTGCAGGGGGTCCACTCAAGTTTCATTGAGCCAGCGCTGCATGACTGCTTTCAGTCATCTGACTTAGAACTTCTGAGGTCTGGTGGTGCTGTGTTCTTAGCTGGACTCTGGCCAACCCTGGGTCCTGCAGGGTGCATCTCAAAAGCTTGTTCTCTGAGTGATGTTGCATGCTGCTTAGAGGACTACTTGTAAACCACTGGAATTATCACATTTCTGGGGTAATATGGCACCATCCTGTCTGGGCAGGAAAAAGTCTAATGCCCATGAAAAATACATGCCTTGTGTGATCCAATCACAACAACGAGTCAGAGTACAAATTGTGTAAATTGTAACAAGCTGGGCCCAAAGGCAATTTGAATGGCAATCATAGGCACCTCTTCTCTTTTGGGCCTTACAAGGACTGCAACACACACAGATCAGTCAGACTAGCGCTGACAGTGGACGAGCTGCACTGACAGGAAAGTAATGTGAGCAATGCAGAGGAGCTATAAATGTGTGACAGTTAATTGTAGTGTGACAATGCAGGGAAATGCATTAAAATGTATTAGTCTCACTCACAATGAGAGGCGCGTGGCATGGGTGAGCATAAACGAAGCTAGCACACAAAACAATGAAATTGAGTTTCAGAGGGAAGGGGTCTGTGCTCCAGTTCAGTGATGAAGAACAGTAACAAAGGAGCAGACAGCAGAATTGAAATAAAAGACAAACACAAGTTGTCACCCAAGTTTCACTGCAGCAATCTCTCTGCTTGTCGTATCATCATCGCAATATTAGAAACATTCACCATATGCACAACCCAGACTAAAAGGAATGCCTATTTTTTCCACAGTATTGTTGTCTGTGTTAATGGTTTAGGGGGTGAAACCCTAATCAAGCAGCAACCACAATTCTTGGCAGGGTGAAACACAAGCAAACTTCAAATTAACCTGTGGTTAACCCGCCAGTTGCATGGCACAAAGCAGTCAGGTTTTTCTTAGAGGCAATGTATAAAGTATTTATACAGCACTTCAAACAGTAATACATTGAAAACATAACACAAGAGAAATCCCACAGCAATTTAGATCAATAGAGTGAAATTTAGTGAATGATTTGGCACCAAAACAACAAATATCCTTTAGCAGAACAAGAGCTATGCAATTTTAAATGTTTTGTAGAACTCTTGCACAAAGAAGCAAAAAGCCACAACCACAGTTATCTAATAAAAGTAGACTGAGTCCAAGTCATACGTTCAGGCGAACTGCGAAGGAGCGTGGTTCAGATACAGGACTGACTTTAGTCCACTGAAGAGTGCCTTGTAGCCTGGGAGTTGAGATGCAAAGTCTTTGTGCCGAGCTGCACCAGTCAACATCCAGGAGCCATTGACAAAGAGCTGCGATGAGAGATCCAACGAGAGATCACACAATGGTAGAGTGGATGAGTCGTCGACGGGAGCTTGTGACGCACGATCCTGCATCCTCATCAAGAAGGCTCCTGGGCTTGCAGGATCCTGTGCTGGGATGCATCAGTGTAGATGATGTCTAGGTCACTCTGGGCCAGAGTCAATGGGGACCTGCTTTGAGCTGCATCAAGATGTGTGCAGTTGCATCAGCATGAAGAAGCTTGTTATGCCCTTGTAGCTTTCACAGGGGGCGAGCTGACTGACCCTTGGAGATTCCTTGGAGTCCATGGTCCACACAAGCAGGATGGATTCAGCAGGGCAGCTTGCAGCAGAAAAAGAATCCTGGTGCATCAACAGCAGGCCTTGGAGAACAAAGCAATCCTTGGTCAGAAAACACATCAGCAGGGCAAACTTCACAGCTGGGCAGTCTTTCTACCAGGCAAAGTCTGCAGGTTCAGAAATGATCTGAAGATTTAGGTGTGAGGGTCTAATAGTTATTACCTGATGTACATGTTGAAGTTGGAGGCTTCCAGATTCTTCACCTACAGAGATGCCTGTAATTTGATTCCTCCCTGCACTGGGACCACCTTGTCTGTGGGTGCAAAATACTAGTTTGAAACCCTTCATGAATGTGCTGAGGCAAAGTCATTTTCATATGCAAGTGTGGTAAATTACAGTTCCTCCTCCTCATCCTGACAGAAATGGTCCATCCTGACAACACCTACTCCCCCATTGTCTCATTTTCTGGGAGTAATACACAAAGACCAACTGCCAGCTACACCTAGTCATGTGACACAGAATATATGCTGCAGGCACCAAATGGCTGGGGCATGAAAATGCCAACTTTCTAAAAGTGGCATTTTCAGAATCTTGACTTTACCATTAAAGCGGGCTATATAATAAAATTGTTTAGAGGCTAAACTTGACTTTCCTACCTGCTCCCAATCAAAAGTTATCACTTATTAAATGTAACAAGGTAACTCAGTGTTATCCTATGGAAGAGGCAAGCCTTGCAGTAACATGGGCATCTAAAAACTAAAACATTGGCATAGTTTATAAGAGCACCATTTTGATAGTTTTCTTTTTTCTAAAAGCTTAATATGCCCCAAGCTATACTCAGTTTTTTATTCCAGAGGTACATTACTGCACCTCAAGATTTTTGTGGTGCAACAAAATGGCGATGCTTTACACAAGAACATCTGTCCAGAGAAAGAAGCAGAGAAGGATCATTCAGGCAGTACATTTATGAGTATTCATAGGAATACCTACCAAGTAAAGAAGAATGATGATCCCTGTTACAAGTTTAAACCTGGTTTCAGCTTTGCTTTGGGTGCAACTATAGAGCACTTAAATGAGTACAAGAAACTTCATCACACATGAGTTTTCAGTTAGGGAGTTGTACATCTAACAGCATGATTACAGCTGTTTCAGCTTGGAAACTGCACTAAGTTGATGCTCACATGAACCAAATCAGCATTTGTGATCTCATTAATATAATATATTTTCATATGCAGTGAACCAATAAATTGTAATTAGTGGAAAGTGAGATATTTCTCCATATTCAAGGAAATTGGTTGGAAAGCGCTTGAAATATCCCAAACACAAACTGAGTGCAGTTGTAGTATTCAGAAATATGTATGACTTCCCCCAATTAGTGAACACAGATCCAGTTAGCTCTTAGAACAACATCAAGCTGCCTACTGCTAAATGGGTTTTAAAATGAATGGCAGAAAGTGTACCATGTGCATGGACACCAACACTAACTGTACACTTCACATCTCACTCCATACACAGACATATACACATGCATGCTCACACATGTAGACCCAATGAAAGAGGAGAACCAGAAAGCAATAAGAAACAATACTTTGTGAGAAACCTCACACAAAGTTTGATAAGGACATAGGCTTTCTTCCCAGCGTAGCACTTTTTAGCATCCTTATAACATTTTTGCTATATGATCTATTAGAATTTGGGTTACCAGTTGGCTGAGGTATGTACCCTACCCAAGCAGGAACCATAATCCTAATCAGGGTAAGTCTGATACACAGCATAAATAGGGCTCCTGGTTTTATGGTACTTATTTTTTAACATTTCTGTCTGTATTTATACATATAAAATTTTTATTCATGTTATCAGTGATTTTCTGCATTTATGTTTTCATTCTGAGGAAAGAACTTACGACTGGTAGTCTTAAACATTTATTTAAGAGAAAATGTACTTGTACTTTGTTTAATTAACAAGCATGGAGACTTGATGGCTTTCATGCAACAGACTTTCCAATTTCTAACAACACACGTCTCACCTTACAGGGAACATATATGTCTACCACCACATCACACCATATACATTGTGGCATTGTGTCTCAGCGAGCCTCCAAGTGTTCAAATAGCCCATCCAAAAATAAACAAGTGCACATTTTCACTAGTGGCAGGGAGGATGTGGAACATAATTTTTGAATGAAAAAGGCTTCTATGCATATAAAGCATCAGTTCTCAATGTCTCAACGACATATCCAATACTACAAAAGATTAGAGTTCTCCATAGTCTTCGAAAGACAGTGAAATACAAATACAATGTAGCCTTGTGAATAGCTGATGGCTCTATTGAAGAGAAGTTTTTCACATTAACAACCAGTGCTTCGAAGCAATACTTGCACAAGTGAGAAAGTTTCTGCTTGTTTATTTTTTAAAGGGATATTTGAGGACTCCAAGTTGCACAGGATACAGTGTCACTATGTCCACCGGCGTTAAATTCATATTACACCAGATATTTAACATAAAATCAAAATAATGTTGACCTTGTACAAACAAATAAACACATTTGTGTGGCATGTGTATTATCCACTGGATTTGTAGCCATTTACATGTAGGTAAGAAACAAGTTATTGCAGCAAAAACTCAACTCCCGAGCAATTGTTTTGAGAAGCCTGTAACCACTAGTTGAGTTTCTGTGGCATATTTTGAACTGGCATATTTCTCAATCTATTTTATTTTAACAAAATATACCTTAACACATAGATAGATATTACTGGATCAAAGAATACTGTTTAACTTTCTAAATGTCATCTTCTCTCCCACTGGTACAAACCTCCCAAATCCCTTCACCTCTGTATCACACCACCAATGAGAAGTAAAACCTGCTTGATATTTTCAATATTTTTCTGTTTATACAAATAAACATAGACAAAAAAAGAGGCTGGTTTCTGTCTGTATTTATTTGTATGAGTCTGTAAAAGCAGGAAATCGGGAGCCTTAATCATAAATTAACCTGTGATCACCCTCTGGTAGCTTGCCACATAGCATGCAGGCTTAACTTGAGAGGCAATGTGTTATGTATTTGTGCAACACTTCAAGTGGCAAAACAATGAAAACGCCACAAAAAAGATGCCACTCCTAGTTAGAAAATTAGATCTTAATTTAATGAACAAAAAAAACAAAACAACTAAAATCCAATTTGTAGAAGTTGAGATATTAATCTTTAAAGAATAAACTCAGTTGTAGTACTTAAAAGCATACAACACCAACAGGGGCTATCTGGTCGCATTAGACCGGATCACAACTGAAAAGTCAGGCCGACTGCGATGGAAAGCTATTCAAAAACAGGTACCAGCCTTGACCCGCTGAAAAAAGTACATTGTTTGGGAGTTGCGTCGATGTTGAGAACAAGATGCAATGAGTACAGGAGGTGATGCGTTGGTGTTGATCCCGTGGATGTAGGTGATGTGTCAGACCTGAGCTGCAGAAAGACAGAGATGCATAAAGAATAGAGGCAAAGCATTGCGCAGTGGGTAATGCAGTGCTCCCGATCCTCACAGCAGTGGTGATGTGCTGGCATCGATGGAGATGCTTCTGTTCTGATCAGTGCAACAGCATTGATGTGCAGGTTCTGGCAGTTGCAGCACTTTATACCCACTTCCAAGGGCCCAGGACTCAATTGGCACTACTTGGCAGAGCAAGATTTGCAGCAAGTTACGTCCAGGTGCTGTTGCAGGCGTCTTTGATGTCCCTGAGACTTCAGAAGAACAGAAGGCAAGCCAGCAAGCCATTGGAGTCACTTTGGTTCTGGGTTGGAGAGATTCAGGTCCAGTCCTTCTCACTACAAGTCAAGGAGAGCAACAGGCAGCAGGTCAGCAGAGCAGGCATCCAGTACAGTGGCAGTCCTTTCAGCAGCCCAGCAATCCTTCTTCCTGGCAGAGTATGTACAGGTTCAGAAGTGTACTGAGTTGGTAGTTTCTGAGGTCCAATTCTTATATCCAGTGGTATCTTTAAAGTAGAGGAGATTTCAAAGAAAGGTCTTTGAAATGCACAGAGTCCCTGCCCTTCTTGCCCTTGGTCCAGACCCACAACAGAGGGGTATGCAGGCCTTTGAGTGGGATCAGGAAACAGCCTATTCAGGTGTATCAGCTCCTCCCTTCTATCTTGTCAGTATGGGCCATCAGGCTGTGGATGGCCTATCAGTAACACCTAAGCTCCCTTTGTGTGTGACTTTCTGGAGGGAATGCACAAAAGCCCAGCTGTCACCCACCCATATGTTTATTCAGAGACAGGCAGATGGCACTAGATGGTTAAAGTAAGAAAATGAGAACTTTATAAAAGTGGCGTTTTCAGAATTACAATTTTAAATCCGACTTCACCATAAGTTGTGATTTTAAATTTTGATTCTAGACAAAACTTGGGAGTCCCACCTCTGTTCAACTGGAAATTACAGTAATAAAATGTAATACAGTAATCCCTAATTTTATCCTATGGGAGAGATATGCTTTGAAGTAGTGAAAAACAAATGTAATAGTTTTTACTTCGAGGACATGTAAAGCTTAAATGGAAATGTTTTACTTTTTAAATACATTATACCCTGCTCTTAAGCTGGCTAGAGCCTACCCTGGGAATGACTTACATTTATTAAAAGGAAGGCTTGGGCCTGACAAGAGGGTAAAATTGCCAGGTTGACATGGCAGTTTAAAACTGCACTCACAGGCCCTGCAATGGCAGGCCTGAGATATGTTGAAAGGTTGCTTAAGTGGGAGGCACAATCAGTGCTGCAGGCCCACTTGTAGCATTTAATTTACAGGTCATGGGCACAGGTAGTGCACTTTACTAAGGACATATATGTTAATTAAATATGACAATTGTGAATAAGCCAATGTTACCATATTTTAAGCAGAGAGCAATTTCACTTTAGCACTGGTTAGCAGTGGTAAAGTGCCCAGAGCTCTAAAGCCAACAAAAAAAGGTCAGAAAATAAGGAAGATAAAGGCAAAAAGTTTGGTGATGACCATGTAGAAAGGACCTGGTCCAACAGGCTCCAAATCAGAGTGTTTGTGCAATCCCCCTTCAACAGAAAATGTCTTGTTTGAGTTTCTTGTGGCACACAGGACACTCTTTTGATTTCCTACTCACCCATGATTTAACTCCATTGCATGTTGAAGTACTCAAACATGAAGTGTGGTATAGAGTAAATTGTGCACCCACTTAGCACTGTTTAAAGAAGTTTAATTTTAAGCAGCGATCGCGTGCTCACAGCCAGGATTCATATTATGTTGTCGGAATCATGGAAACCTCAAGTCTTTCTTTTATTTTGCTGCGCCTTAGGAACGTTTTATGGTTTTTCATACCCACAACATCAGTACAACACTTGCAGCCATAAAGCACCTTAGTTTTGAGCTTCTGTCCTCATGAAGGCTGAAACAGTGTTTTCAATGTTTCAGCATTCAGAGTCAACATGGTGTTTGCAATTTATACATTGAGTATTCACTTCCCAAAACTGCAATGCCAGTCACACAGGCTCCATTTTGGTGTCCTTCATTGCATCCACAATGCACTGCATACTCTAATTTTTTATATACTTTCTTTCTTTTCTTTGTCTTGTGTTGAATGTCATTTTACACTGATATGAGCTTAAAATCCTCCTCTCCTAGCCATACGCTCTAAATATGTCACCAAATACTTGGTTAAAGTACTGCACGTGAATGTAAATGGCAGCCATCAAGTAATCATCAAGAGTCCCCCTTATATGGTTTGTCAACCTGCCTACAGATATGTGCCCAAGATTATAGAAATCCAAGTTTTATCACTGCTTTTTTGGCAAATTTATGGGAGATGAGGGTGTTTTTAGTATTTATATCTTTCTCTCCCTGCTCACACCCCACACACAATTTGAACAGTGCGTACACACTGACTCCTTTATTCTTTTCTTGTTCATGTGTGAACTTGAGAAAACTAACCCTCACCGGTGTATGAGGCATCACTCTAATACCCTACAACATAACACAATACTTCATACTAAGTTATTTTTTTCAATGAACAGAAACATAGTACTTCTATAATATGCTTCTGTGTGCCATTCTTTCCAGAACATTACTTCTTTCAAATGATTAACATGAATGACACCTTATCTTTCCATTTATTCATCACCTTAAGAGTACCACAGGGCTTCTTACTGCCTTCTGTCCAGTTCAACCTTTACCTATAGCCATTGAGAGAGCTTTGGAATATCGATGATCCACAAATATATATATATGAATAAAAGAGACTGATTCAGATGCACATTTTTGGCCATGCCCCGTACAAAATTGGATGACAAAGAGAAAACTGAATTTAAATTCCACTCTGGCCTCATTCCTCTTCATAACCGCATATGCAAATAAAATGCAACTTTATCATGATGGTTTGAAAAGCTGCTAAAGGGGGCCTGTTAGAAATTGGGTTTTTGGTTGGCAGTCAGGTTACCCTCTGTCCAAGCAAGAACCCTCACTCTAGTCAGGGTAAGTCACACACAATCCAAATTATCCTGTGCCCACCCTCTGGTAGCTTGGCACGAGCAGTCAGGCTTAACTTAGAAGACAATGTGTAAAGTATTTGTGCAATAAATCATACAATAACACCATATAGCCCCGCAAAAATACACCACACAGTGTTTAGAAAAATATAGAATATTTATCTGGATAATTGTAGATCAACACAATAAAAGATGCAATAAGAATTTGTAGAAATATAATTGAAAAGGGATAGAAAGTGTCTTAAGTCTTTAAAAAGCAAACAAAGTCTCTTTCAAGCACAAAGTACCTGGTTTGGAGTGGAAAATCTCCACAGAGGGCCGCAGAGGAGGAGATGCATGGAAAAATAGTGTTTGCGTTGGTTTCGCCCCTTCACACTCGGACTTACGTCGTTATTTTTCACGCGGGGAGATGTGCGTCGTTCTGTGGGAAGAAAAATGGTGTGTGCGTCGGTTTTTCCCCTTCACACATGAACTTGCGTCGTTATTTTTCACTCGGGGAAGACGTGCGTCGTTTTCCGGCACGTGGGCCGACTCCTTCTATGGTTCGCTGGATTACCAGATGTCCCAGGGTCTGTGCGTGGATTCCTCGGCTTGTTGTCCGGCTGCGCGTCGTTCCGGGAGGCTGTGCGTGGAATTTTCTTTCTCACGGCAGGCGTCGCATCGATTTCCTCTCTGTCCATGCGATGCTGTGCGTCGAAGTTCCGGTCGCACCGTAGACATCGCATCGAGCAGCGTCGGCGTGCGACGATTTTCTCACTGCGGAACAAGTTGTGCGTCTAATTTTTCGGCGCACGAGGAGTCCAAATGAAAAAGAGGAGTCTTTTTGGTCCTGAGACTTCAGGGAACAGGAGGCAAGCTCTATCCAAGCCCCTGGAGAGCACTTTTTCAGCCAGACAAGAGTTCAGCAAGGCAGCAGGCCAACAGCAAGGCAGCAGTCCTTTGTAGAAAGCAGACAGGTGAGTCCTTTGAGCAGATAGGCAGTATTTCTTGGCAGGATGCAGGTTCTGGTTCAGGTTTCTTCTCCAGCAAGTGTCTGAGGTGGTAGGGCAGAGGCCCTGTTTTATACCCAAATGTGCCTTTGAAGTGGGGGAGACTTCAAAGAGTGGCTAAGAAGTGCACCAGGTCCCTTTTCAGTTCAATCCTGTCTGCCAGGGTCCCAGTAGGGGGTGTGGCAGTCCTTTGTGTCAGAGCAGGCCCTCCACCCTCCCAGCCCAGGAAGACCCATTCAAAATGCAGATGTTTGCAAGTGAGGCTGAATACCCTGTGTTTGGGGTGTGTCTGAGTGAATGCACAAGGAGCTGTCAACTAAACCTAGCCAGACGGGGATTGTAAGGTAGAGAAAGATTTAAGTGCAGAGAAATGCTCACTTTCTAAAAGTGGCATTTCTAAAATAGTAATATTAAATCCAACTTCGCCAGTCAGCAGGATTTTGTATTACCATTCTGGCCATACTAAATATGACCTTCCTACTCACTTCAGATCAGCAGCTGCCACTTTAACAATGTATGAGGGCAGCCCCAATGTTAGCCTATGAAGGGAGCAGGCCTCACAGTAGTATAAAAACAAATTTAGGAGTTTTACACTACCAGGACATGTAAATTACACAGGTACATGTCCTGCCTTTTACCGACACAGCACCCTGCTCTAGGGGTTACCTAGGGCACACATAAGAGGTGACTTATGTGTAGAAAAAGGGGAGCTTTAGGCTTGGCAAGTACTTTTAAATGCCAAGTCGAAGTGGCAGTGAAACTGCACACACAGGCCTTGCCATGGCAGGCCTGTGACAAGGTAAAGGGGATACTTGAGTGGGTGGCACAGCCAGTGCTGCAGGCCCACTAGTAGCATTTAATCTACAGGCCCTAGGCACATACAGTGCACATTACTAGGGACTTATAAGTACATTAAATAGTCCAATTGGGTATGATCCAAAGTTACCATGTTTAAAGGGAGAGAGCATATGCACTTTAGCACTGGTTAGCAGTGGTAAAGTGTGCAGAGTCTAAAAGCCAGCACAAACAGAGTCCAAAAAGTGGAGGGAGGCAGGCAAAAAGTTAGGGGTGACCACCCTAAGGCATGTCAGGTCTAACAGGGCCTCATTCAAAGTTAGTCACAGATGCCCAATTTCTCATGATCTTTCTTGACAATAATTTACCATGAAAGAACAGATTAGGGGTTTAACAAAATCAGCCTACTATCAGCTATACATGCTCACATTGCCCAAATACTATATTCTGAGCAATGACTTCACACAAGCTTTAAAACCATGAGTCAGATTACATCAAGAAGATGTGAAATCACTTCTCACAACTGTCCCAGCAGAAGCACCACCCTCTAAAAGCTGTACTGCATCTGACTGCCAGACTGATATATAACACCAGAAGCAGTCAGCAAACACATGACATTCCTGGTTGGAGTAATTTGAAGGATTGCATCAATTAAGTGGAAGATCTCTGACCAACATGCGCGGATACTTTTACATTGCAAAGGTCCAAACTTACCAAGGCTCAAGACCTGCATACACCTCACTTTGCATGCAATGCTTTCATGTATCACTTAAACATACAGAGTACATTTTCCAGACACAGAACTTAACTTCCTGTTTCTTTAGTTAGATCACTACTTCCAGTCCTTCTACTGTGGACTCCATAACCTGCAAACATTCACAAGTCTTTTCATCTGGATCCACTTAGGTTTATTCTAATGAAGTACCTCCATTTACATACTCAAACCTGGAGTTTAGCATCTATACTTTAGCCTTGCAAAATCATGTTCTGTGATGAAACATGTTTCAGCTGGCTGTTAATTTGATGTTACATTTACTGGATTCTAACAAGACTTTGTTAGGCCAAATAAATCTCTGACTTTGGAACTAATGTCTGCGGAATTTACATTATGGACTGCCATGTTTTCTCTTTTTGACTTCTATTCTAGTGTGCTGTGGTATCTGATCTTGATCAAGCTGCAGTACAGTGGGTTTTGGTTCACTATCTTCACTACCCAAGGGAGAGGAACACATGATACCATACCAGCAACAACCGCTAGACTTACGTTACTATTTTCATTTGCCCCTTACTGCATTCTATATTGTCATTTCATGCACTCAAACATGTAACTATAGTCCTAAATATAAATGCCATGCCTTAGAAGCATATGCACATTTTATAACTCAGTTGATCTATCAATTGCATGAGCCTCAGAACATGGCCTTGGAGTTGTGCTGTTAGTATTCAAAACCTAGAAAATGCAGGTTACACTCAAAATTCCAAAGAAGGGACCATATTGTACTATATACTAGTCACAAAACACTGGTCGCAGTTTAGAACCAGTAAACATTTTCAAGAACTGACCTAGGTACTACTGGGTCATTTCTTAAAAATTCAAATCAGAGTGGGTCGGAATCTGACCTACCTCATGCATATTACCGAGGTCATTGCAAATTGCAAACCACTACATTTCGTTTACATTATGGGGATGGTGGTCTGTTGACATGAGCAGACCACCACATCTGTGATTGCCTTTACCAATGATCTCATCCTTTTAAGTCACACTAGAATAGGCCTGCAGAGGCTACATAACGCATCAGCTGAATTCTCTGGAAAAAATGTTCTCCTCATTAAATTGAAAAAATAAAAAATCATGCACTTTAAGACGACTGGGCAGCTGCGATATCAGTGGTATTTGGGTAACAATAAAGTTGAAACAGTGCCCAAATATAGATACATAGGGGTCCTTCTTGACAGCAATGGCTCCTTCAAACCCCACCTTGAGTCCCTTAGTCGGAAATCCAACTCGCTTGCATTCGCGTTCAACAGTGTCAAAAAAGAAACTGGTTCTTCAACCTATCTGCCACTATAAAAGGTCATCCAAGCCAAATTAATACCAATAATCACATGTGGCAGTGTAGTTCTAAGAGGCCGTGGTGATGAGCACTTGGACAAAATGATCAGCAAGCTTTTCAAGAGGTTGTTCAGATTACCAAATCATGTTTCACCGACTCAAGTTCGCCTAGAATTTGGGCTGGTTAGGCAGTCTCTAGCAAGGAAAGGGGCATTTCTCAATCTAAGCCATAAACTTAAGGTAGCAAGAGAAGGCTCCCTAAGCTCTTTTATTTGGGTGGAAATGACTTCGGACCCAACCTCTGCTTTCCGTCTCTACCTCAAGTCCTCCTTGACAACATTGGGCCTGGTAGATCACCTACTCCAACTCAGCTAACACCAGCTTGTCAAACATGCAACGAAAGTAAGCGTCAAGTCTCTCTCACATCTTCAGGATAAAGAGGCTTTATCGAAACAAAGCCATGCCTTGCTGGTTCTGTCATCATACGGCTCTCTAACCCCACAACTCTATCTGGGAGTAGCAGTTAATCCATGGATTAAAGCAGCCTTTATGAAATACCGATTGGGCTGCCTTCCAACATATGCCCACCTCTCTAGGTGGACGAGAGTCAACATAACGGACACCTGTTGACTATGTGGGCTGGTTCTGGAAACGCTGATCCATCAGATATGCCTATGCAAAAGCACTACAACAGATAGATTGTAATAGGTGCTTACGACCAGTTTGGCCTCAAATGGGGCTGCGCCGGTGCAGACCGGCGATATTGGCAGGCTTTGAAGGGGACGGAGTGCACCTCAGCTGCAGACTGGCTAAATTCTTGGGTAAATTAGGGTGCCTTCTTCAAGAGACTGAGGCCCGTATTTATACTTTTTGACGCTAAACTGCGCTAACGCAGTTTAGCGTCAAAAAGTTTAGCGCCGGCTAACGCCATTCTGAAGCGCCATGCGGGCGCCGTATTTATTGAATGGCGTTAGCCGGCGCTAGCAGACCGGCGCTGCCTGGTGTGCGTGGAAAAAAACCACGTACACCAGGCAGCGCCGGCGTTGGGGAAAATGGCGCTAGGGCGTCTTAAAAATGGTGCAAGTCAGGTTGACGCTTAAAAATCGCCTCCACCCGATTTGCGCCATTTTTAACGACGCCCAGACGCCATTTACATGACTCCTGTCTTAGTAAAGACAGGAGTCATGCCCCCTTGCCCAATGGCCATGCCCAGGGGACTTATGTCCCCTGGGCATGGTCATTGGGCATTGTAGCATTTAGGGGGGCACAAATCAGGCCCCCCTATGCCAAAAAAAAATATAAAAAAAATAAATAATTATACTTACCTGAACTTACCTGAATGTCCCTGGGATGGGTCCCTCCATCCTTGGGTGTCCTCCTGGGGTGGGCAAGGGTGGCAGGGGGGGTCCCTGGGGGCATGGGAGGGCAGCTGTGGGCTCATTTTGAGCCCACAGGTCCCTTAACGCCTGCCCTGACCCAGGCGTTAAAAAGAGGCACAAATGCGGGTTTTTTTGCCCTGCCTACTCCCGGGCGTGATTTTTGCCCGGGAGTATAAATACGACGCATTTGTGTCGCAGTCATTTTTTTGAACGGGAACGCCTACCTTGGATCTCATTAACGCAAGGAAGGCGTTCACGCAAAAAAATGACGCTCTTTCCTCATACTTTGGCGCTAGACGCGTCTAACGCCAAAGTATAAATATGGCGTTGGTTTTGCGCCGAATTTGCGTCGAAAAAAACAACGCTAATTCGGCGCAAACGGAGTATAAATATGCCCCTGAACACGCAAGACAAGGCGTACAGCCAGCCTGCAAGCAACTTTGTAGTACCCCGTAGTTCAGCTAAACATTTTAACTTAAACCGATTTTATTACTGTATTTTATGATTCCTTGGTTTCCTTTTTTTTCTCTTCTCTCCGTGTAATGGTTTTTATTGACCGAACACGTGATAAATAGAAAATAAAAATAAAAATACCTAAAGCAATTTGTTTTTGATGGAGCTCAATTTTCCTTAAAGAACTGGATTTCGGCTGCAAAACATTAACACATCTGGAAAGGACCGCCATAACCATGCCCCTTCTAAATGTTGCTTCTGTATGGTTTCATAAACCCATTTAGCCCTTTGGTAACCTGCAAGCGAATCATCAAACAGGTTTAGTACTTTGAAAACATATTTACAAGTCGCAAACTCTGCAATTTAACGAATTCAAGCTTTTGAAACCAGTAAACGCATTCGTACATCTTGTTCTAGGTACTAAGCACACTTGTGTAAAATATTACTCACTGACGCACTCTGCACACTCTCAACATGTACTCATACACCCACGTCTTATGCGCACGTCAGTCTCTAATGTTAGTATGATTTCTTCGTTTGCTGCATTATTCTCAATCTTCAATCCAGACCTGTTTTACTTACTACCTTCTTCACGCAACGACATACAATATATATCTGATGGTATCCATTTTCTGGCACGAGCTTTCTTTTAATCTGTCGTGGCCTCTGCTCTTTGTTCCTCCAGTGTCCGTCTGATTCATGTTCGTGTCTATCTGGCCGCAGTTAGGGCCTAGGTTTACTGGTGTTATTTATGGTGGAAATAAATTAATCAATCAATCAAAATGATTGGAACTGAGAACTGTTTTAGAAAATATTGTTTTACACCATTATTGCACTCCACAACTCAGAAATAAATATTGATTTGTAAACCAGACAATACTCAGCTGCATTGGCTATATTAATTTAGTAAATCACCTTGATGTGAGCAATATATACGACCCAACGTTCTGTGTATGCTATCGGTACAGCAAAATTGCCAGTTTGTGACTTTAATTTGCGCGCTTTCTTTAGGATCGTTTATTAAAAAAACAGGTCTCTCTGTAGTATCTCAGTCAAGTGAAGTCACTCTTGTTACAGATTGGCTCGTGACCTTTCTTCGCGCATGGCGAATTGTAAGGTAGAAAATTCACAGATCAAAGAAATATGGATTTAACAGTTAAAAATACAATTGTCATAAAAGTTGGAATTATTTGGTGCAACTTATTTCAAATTCCCCTCTAATTAATCAGACTGGCATTTCGTTATGCAGAATATATTTTAAAGGTACGCTGACAAAGCAAGGGGCTGCAGGGAGTACCTTCCTACAACTGGCAAGAGACTAGTCGATTTTCAAGACTACATTACTTCTGAGGCGAATGTCAATTACCTGATTAAAAAAAAAACCATTCACTTTCGAAAGTTGAAAATGAGGCGCTGGCATTCTTTGCATCCTGTGTGTTTTTTCTCTCTAAAGTGAGGCAGGGAGTTTCAATATGAAGTAGCTACTGGGCTTTGATCGCCATTGTCATTCAATTGATGTCCGTTTGTGCAGGGCCCTGGACGTGCCTACATGCTGTGTGAAAGCTACAGCCTGATAAGTTTCGGATTCGAGGCCTGAAACCTTCTGCACACCGGATGTGATAATGTTTACAGACACAATAACTTTTAGCTGCGGACTCATTCGAAGACTGGAACGCATGCATGTAAAACACCAATGACTCATTGCCTGATTCAGCTGTTTAAGTATGACTATTCAGCCAGTTGCATAAACTCAAATAACACGTCAAAACTGCCAGTGCATCATTTTTCTTCATTTGGTGCAGGTATTATGGGTTGATCCTAGGGCCTAGCTGCACACTGAAGAAACTAACAAGGTGACAACAGCAGGTGAGAACACTCTAAGATCAAGAGTAGGCACCTGCATAATAGTGAGACAGGCTAAAAGATGTTTCAACAGCATTTATATCTCGTGTTAAATGAATCAAGATTTGACTTCCACCTCTCCTCTACACTTAATTGGAGATTAGGCTTTGCTGTCCAAGAAGTGGAAGGATTTGGTGGAAGAAACAAGACAGACAGATCAAAGGCCTACTTCCATGGCCTCAACAGCTTTTTGGTACTACAATTATTTCAGTGCCTCAACTCTTATCTCCATCAGTGGAAACTGGGGGTTTCCATTTTGTAAGAAGAGTGGAAATACTGATGTACAAAAAATACAAAGTGAGAATGATAAAAGGGTTGCACTCAGGGATTTGTCTAACATATACCCAGAAGCAGGGGATGAAAGCCTCATCCTTGCTGTACAATGATTTTTTCATGTAATATACCCTAGAGAAAAAACAGTGGACCTTAGATTACCAAACCTAACCCATGATCCAAATGATGTAAATGAACATCAGTAAGAAGTGGAGAGCTGCACCACATAGGAAATAACGGCTCAAAAGTCCGACTTACATATACGAGGTCTTAAAGTCTACTTTTATTATTTTCTTCTTAAAATCATCACACACTTACACTGGAACCAGCCAATGCATTTCATCCCTTGGAAGGGACTTCCTCAGGGCAAACTAGGTTAGAAAAATCTCTCCAAATCAATTGTGTAGAGTACACTTAGCTTGCAGTCTCAATGGGTTCCCATTTTTGCTCAATTCTCATGCATCCCGGTTGCAAGGATAATTCCTCTAACCTCTAACTTTTCAATGTCTCTTATGTTGTCTCAAACCCCAGATCTAAAGTGATCACATGATTTGTATATGCCAAGTTGTTCAATTATCCCACCTAGGTTATTCACCTATTTTCTGTATTCCAGCATGTTTTGTGTGCCTAATCTCAGGATACATCAGAAAGTCATCACATAGTAAATACGTGTCAAATTGCCTGATCTTGGTCCTGCGATTGGTGCCGGTAGCCGCGTGCACCCATCCTCTTTCCAACTATTCACAGTGGCAAATCTACAGTTGAATTACTTCTAGTAAAGTTACGCTTATACTTTTGAGTAAATTTTGACCTTTGCGCTATTCACAAAAGTGTAATGTTATTCAAATTGTAGAATTATATGTCTCCACTCCCGAAACAGGAGCCAGGGACACATTTTCAAATGTAGAGCTGTTATTGCCATAAAGGAGGAGAAGCAAGTCCAGTACCATACACGGTCAACCACCTATACTGCAACACACTTCCACAGAAAATAATTGAGGTAGGGACTCAAAATAAAACCCGTTGGAAATGTTAAATTAAACTAAATTAAATTAAATTATTTAACTTAAAAACTTGAACAAATGTATTTTAATGTTGAAAAATTACATAAACATGCATTTGTGATTTATTTGAACATATTTAACAACCTTTTTACATTTAAAAAATAATGTAAAATGATTATTTATAAAAATATAATAAACTACTTTTAATAAAATCTATACATCACTTTCAATAACTACTACTTTACCATCCAAAAATAAATGTGTTTTTATTTTAGGTGGCGTTTTTTAGTACATCTTTAAAAATGAAATGTTACTTTAATTTGAGATATCTATATTATTTAAATATTTGTTTCAAAGTCAAGTTAATAGTACTGTAGATTGTTTTTATTTTGCTCTTAATTTAAAATAAATCCATACAATTAATTAACATTACCATAAAAATGTTTGTAACATTTTTTCAAGTTTATTAAACGTTTAACATTTCCCCTGTAATTTACCATAGAGAGGTACTTCCCTAAAGCCTCTGGTTGTTTAAAATTACATATTGTAGAGATGTCGATATGCAGTAGACTTGTGCCAAGGTCCAAGTTTTGAATATATAGTTAGGAGCTAAGTTTCAGCTTAGGAAAGAAAATCAAAATTGAACAATTGATCATGGATCATGTTTTGTTGTTTCTAGAAATTGTTCTAACTAAGAGGAGTATATTTTTTATTGTGCCCTAAATACTGTTTACAAAAACATTGCCACAATAAGTGTAGATTTTGTATTACTAACTCCAATGCAATGGTGCTATATTTCTGATGCTGATATTTAGGGCACAACATTTATTTGAACACAGAAGCTTCAGCTGCTAGCTTTCTTTTGTCCAGGAAGATGCCAGAATGGTCTCTGGATGTTCTTTTGGCTTGCCACACTGTTGTTGTTTACTTGCTTATGTGAATCCACCAAGAAGCTCAAGGAGTCCAGAGTACCATATAGCCCATTTTCCATCACAAGACACCACAAGAGGGTTAGATTAATAGCCAGTGTCTATAATTACAGGTGAGCTAATAAGTGACTCGGCTTCAGTCAAACTCCCTATCTGTACAAGCTTTCATTGCTTTTAAATCCATTGAACATACCCATTTATGAATGAGGAAGCCTGAACCCAGTTGTTCTACACTATCTAAAATAAAAAAAAAAGCTGACAATACTTTTCTAAACCCAGCCCATGCCCTTTTGTCTCCTGACTCCATAAACTCAGTTCCCTCAGACAGACTGCTGTGTTTCACCCTCATCATTGAGGTTGGTCCCAATGCTGTGTGTTAAGCTCCTGACTGAGTCCCTAAGATCCAAACCTTGTGAGATATCTATATTTAAGTGACCTACAAACACTAGCTCTCGTCTGAGACCTAAACATGTCTTCTTTGGTTATCTTTTTATTTTCCACCCCGAAATCTGAGACACATTGTTTTCACTTCACCAAGTTATTGAGTGTACAGTAAACTACTGTGCTTCGCTTGTCTTTAGTAGATTTTGGTACTTGGAAACACAATACAAGATAACCAGAGGGATTGCAATCCTCTTTTAACAAGGAAGCATAGCATTTACAAAGAGTGCATCATTTTTCTTCATTTGGTGCAGGTATTATGGGTTGATCCTAGGGCCTAGCTGCACACTGAAGAAACTAACAAGGTGACAACAGCAGGTGAGAACACTCTAAGATCAAGAGTAGGCACCTGCATAATAGTGAGACAGGCTAAAAGATGTTTCAACAGCATTGATATCTCGTGTTAAATGAATCAAGATTTGACTTCCACCTCTCCTCTACACTTAATTGGAGATTAGGCTTTGCTGTCCAAGAAGTGGAAGGATTTGGTGGAAGAAACAAGACAGACAGATCAAAGGCCTACTTCCATGGCCTCAACAGCTTTTTGGTACTACAATTATTTCAGTGCCTCAACTCTTATCTCCATCAGTGGAAACTGGGGGTTTCCATTTTGTAAGAAGAGTGGAAATACTGATGTACAAAAAATACAAAGTGAGAATGATAAAAGGGTTGCACTCAGGGATTTGTCTAACATATACCCAGAAGCAGGGGATGAAAGCCTCATCCTTGCTGTACAATGATTTTTTCATGTAATATACCCTAGAGAAAAAACAGTGGACCTTAGATTACCAAACCTAACCCATGATCCAAATGATGTAAATGAACATCAGTAAGAAGTGGAGAGCTGCACCACATAGGAAATAACGGCTCAAAAGTCCGACTTACATATACGAGGTCTTAAAGTCTACTTTTATTATTTTCTTCTTAAAATCATCACACACTTACACTGGAACCAGCCAATGCATTTCATCCCTTGGAAGGGACTTCCTCAGGGCAAACTAGGTTAGAAAAATCTCTCCAAATCAATTGTGTAGAGTACACTTAGCTTGCAGTCTCAATGGGTTCCCATTTTTGCTCAATTCTCATGCATCCCGGTTGCAAGGATAATTCCTCTACCTCTAACTTTTCAATGTCTCTTATGTTGTCTCAAACCCCAGATCTAAAGTGATCACATGATTTGTATATGCCAAGTTGTTCAATTATCCCACCTAGGTTATTCACCTATTTTCTGTATTCCAGCATGTTTTGTGTGCCTAATCTCAGGTTACATCAGAAAGTCATCACATAGTAAATACGTGTCAAATTGCCTGATCTTGGTCCTGCGATTGGTGCCGGTAGCCGCGTGCACCCATCCTCTTTCCAACTATTCACAGTGGCAAATCTACAGTTGAATTACTTCTAGTAAAGTTACGCTTATACTTTTGAGTAAATTTTGACCTTTGCGCTATTCACAAAAGTGTAATGTTATTCAAATTGTAGAATTATATGTCTCCACTCCCGAAACAGGAGCCAGGGACACATTTTCAAATGTTGAGCTGTTATTGCCATAAAGGAGGAGAAGCAAGTCCAGTACCATACACGGTCAACCACCTATACTGCAACACACTTCCACAGAAAATAATTGAGGTAGGGACTCAAAATAAAACCCGTTGGAAATATTAAATTAAACTAAATTAAATTAAATTATTTAACTTAAAAACTTGAACAAATGTATTTTAATGTTGAAAAATTACATAAACATGCATTTGTGATTTATTTGAACATATTTAACAACCTTTTTACATTTAAAAAATAATGTAAAATGATTATTTATGAAAATATAATAAACTACTTTTAATAAAATCTATACATCACTTTCAATAACTACTACTTTACCATCCAAAAATAAATGTGTTTTTATTTTAGGTGGCGTTTTTTAGTACATCTTTAAAAATGAAATGTTACTTTAATTTGAGATATCTATATTATTTAAATATTTGTTTCAAAGTCAAGTTAATAGTACTGTAGATTGTTTTTATTTTGCTCTTAATTTAAAATAAATCCATACAATTAATTAACATTACCATAAAAATGTTTGTAACATTTTTTCAAGTTTATTAAACGTTTAACATTTCCCCTGTAATTTACCATAGAGAGGTACTTCCCTAAAGCCTCTGGTTGTTTAAAATTACATATTGTAGAGATGTCGATATGCAGTAGACTTGTGCCAAGGTCCAAGTTTTGAATATATAGTTAGGAGCTAAGTTTCAGCTTAGGAAAGAAAATCAAAATTGAACAATTGATCATGGATCATGTTTTGTTGTTTCTAGAAATTGTTCTAACTAAGAGGAGTATATTTTTTATTGTGCCCTAAATACTGTTTACAAAAACATTGCCACAATAAGTGTAGATTTTGTATTACTAACTCCAATGCAATGGTGCTATATTTCTGATGCTGATATTTAGGGCACAACATTTATTTGAACACAGAAGCTTCAGCTGCTAGCTTTCTTTTGTCCAGGAAGATGCCAGAATGGTCTCTGGATGTTCTTTTGGCTTGCCACACTGTTGTTGTTTACTTGCTTATGTGAATCCACCAAGAAGCTCAAGGAGTCCAGAGTACCATAAAGCCCATTTTCCATCACAAGACACCACAAGAGGGTTAGATTAATAGCCAGTGTCTATAATTACAGGTGAGCTAATAAGTGACTCGGCTTCAGTCAAACTCCCTATCTGTACAAGCTTTCATTGCTTTTAAATCCATTGAACATACCCATTTATGAATGAGGAAGCCTGAACCCAGTTGTTCTACACTATCTAAAATAAAAAAAAAAGCTGACAATACTTTTCTAAACCCAGCCCATGCCCTTTTGTCTCCTGACTCCATAAACTCAGTTCCCTCAGACAGACTGCTGTGTTTCACCCTCATCATTGAGGTTGGTCCCAATGCTGTGTGTTAAGCTCCTGACTGAGTCCCTAAGATCCAAACCTTGTGAGATATCTATATTTAAGTGACCTACAAACACTAGCTCTCGTCTGAGACCTAAACATGTCTTCTTTGGTTATCTTTTTATTTTCCACCCCGAAATCTGAGACACATTGTTTTCACTTCACCAAGTTATTGAGTGTACAGTAAACTACTGTGCTTCGCTTGTCTTTAGTAGATTTTGGTACTTGGAAACACAATACAAGATAACCAGAGGGATTGCAATCCTCTTTTAACAAGGAAGCATAGCATTTACAAAGAGTGCATCATTTTTCTTCATTTGGTGCAGGTATTATGGGTTGATCCTAGGGCCTAGCTGCACACTGAAGAAACTAACAAGGTGACAACAGCAGGTGAGAACACTCTAAGATCAAGAGTAGGCACCTGCATAATAGTGAGACAGGCTAAAAGATGTTTCAACAGCATTGATATCTCGTGTTAAATGAATCAAGATTTGACTTCCACCTCTCCTCTACACTTAATTGGAGATTAGGCTTTGCTGTCCAAGAAGTGGAAGGATTTGGTGGAAGAAACAAGACAGACAGATCAAAGGCCTACTTCCATGGCCTCAACAGCTTTTTGGTACTACAATTATTTCAGTGCCTCAACTCTTATCTCCATCAGTGGAAACTGGGGGTTTCCATTTTGTAAGAAGAGTGGAAATACTGATGTACAAAAAATACAAAGTGAGAATGATAAAAGGGTTGCACTCAGGGATTTGTCTAACATATACCCAGAAGCAGGGGATGAAAGCCTCATCCTTGCTGTACAATGATTTTTTCATGTAATATACCCTAGAGAAAAAACAGTGGACCTTAGATTACCAAACCTAACCCATGATCCAAATGATGTAAATGAACATCAGTAAGAAGTGGAGAGCTGCACCACATAGGAAATAACGGCTCAAAAGTCCGACTTACATATACGAGGTCTTAAAGTCTACTTTTATTATTTTCTTCTTAAAATCATCACACACTTACACTGGAACCAGCCAATGCATTTCATCCCTTGGAAGGGACTTCCTCAGGGCAAACTAGGTTAGAAAAATCTCTCCAAATCAATTGTGTAGAGTACACTTAGCTTGCAGTCTCAATGGGTTCCCATTTTTGCTCAATTCTCATGCATCCCGGTTGCAAGGATAATTCCTCTAACCTCTAACTTTTCAATGTCTCTTATGTTGTCTCAAACCCCAGATCTAAAGTGATCACATGATTTGTATATGCCAAGTTGTTCAATTATCCCACCTAGGTTATTCACCTATTTTCTGTATTCCAGCATGTTTTGTGTGCCTAATCTCAGGTTACATCAGAAAGTCATCACATAGTAAATACGTGTCAAATTGCCTGATCTTGGTCCTGCGATTGGTGCCGGTAGCCGCGTGCACCCATCCTCTTTCCAACTATTCACAGTGGCAAATCTACAGTTGAATTACTTCTAGTAAAGTTACGCTTATACTTTTGAGTAAATTTTGACCTTTGCGCTATTCACAAAAGTGTAATGTTATTCAAATTGTAGAATTATATGTCTCCACTCCCGAAACAGGAGCCAGGGACACATTTTCAAATGTTGAGCTGTTATTGCCATAAAGGAGGAGAAGCAAGTCCAGTACCATACACGGTCAACCACCTATACTGCAACACACTTCCACAGAAAATAATTGAGGTAGGGACTCAAAATAAAACCCGTTGGAAATATTAAATTAAACTAAATTAAATTAAATTATTTAACTTAAAAACTTGAACAAATGTATTTTAATGTTGAAAAATTACATAAACATGCATTTGTGATTTATTTGAACATATTTAACAACCTTTTTACATTTAAAAAATAATGTAAAATGATTATTTATGAAAATATAATAAACTACTTTTAATAAAATCTATACATCACTTTCAATAACTACTACTTTACCATCCAAAAATAAATGTGTTTTTATTTTAGGTGGCGTTTTTTAGTACATCTTTAAAAATGAAATGTTACTTTAATTTGAGATATCTATATTATTTAAATATTTGTTTCAAAGTCAAGTTAATAGTACTGTAGATTGTTTTTATTTTGCTCTTAATTTAAAATAAATCCATACAATTAATTAACATTACCATAAAAATGTTTGTAACATTTTTTCAAGTTTATTAAACGTTTAACATTTCCCCTGTAATTTACCATAGAGAGGTACTTCCCTAAAGCCTCTGGTTGTTTAAAATTACATATTGTAGAGATGTCGATATGCAGTAGACTTGTGCCAAGGTCCAAGTTTTGAATATATAGTTAGGAGCTAAGTTTCAGCTTAGGAAAGAAAATCAAAATTGAACAATTGATCATGGATCATGTTTTGTTGTTTCTAGAAATTGTTCTAACTAAGAGGAGTATATTTTTTATTGTGCCCTAAATACTGTTTACAAAAACATTGCCACAATAAGTGTAGATTTTGTATTACTAACTCCAATGCAATGGTGCTATATTTCTGATGCTGATATTTAGGGCACAACATTTATTTGAACACAGAAGCTTCAGCTGCTAGCTTTCTTTTGTCCAGGAAGATGCCAGAATGGTCTCTGGATGTTCTTTTGGCTTGCCACACTGTTGTTGTTTACTTGCTTATGTGAATCCACCAAGAAGCTCAAGGAGTCCAGAGTACCATATAGCCCATTTTCCATCACAAGACACCACAAGAGGGTTAGATTAATAGCCAGTGTCTATAATTACAGGTGAGCTAATAAGTGACTCGGCTTCAGTCAAACTCCCTATCTGTACAAGCTTTCATTGCTTTTAAATCCATTGAACATACCCATTTATGAATGAGGAAGCCTGAACCCAGTTGTTCTACACTATCTAAAATAAAAAAAAAAGCTGACAATACTTTTCTAAACCCAGCCCATGCCCTTTTGTCTCCTGACTCCATAAACTCAGTTCCCTCAGACAGACTGCTGTGTTTCACCCTCATCATTGAGGTTGGTCCCAATGCTGTGTGTTAAGCTCCTGACTGAGTCCCTAAGATCCAAACCTTGTGAGATATCTATATTTAAGTGACCTACAAACACTAGCTCTCGTCTGAGACCTAAACATGTCTTCTTTGGTTATCTTTTTATTTTCCACCCCGAAATCTGAGACACATTGTTTTCACTTCACCAAGTTATTGAGTGTACAGTAAACTACTGTGCTTCGCTTGTCTTTAGTAGATTTTGGTACTTGGAAACACAATACAAGATAACCAGAGGGATTGCAATCCTCTTTTAACAAGGAAGCATAGCATTTACAAAGAGTGCATCATTTTTCTTCATTTGGTGCAGGTATTATGGGTTGATCCTAGGGCCTAGCTGCACACTGAAGAAACTAACAAGGTGACAACAGCAGGTGAGAACACTCTAAGATCAAGAGTAGGCACCTGCATAATAGTGAGACAGGCTAAAAGATGTTTCAACAGCATTGATATCTCGTGTTAAATGAATCAAGATTTGACTTCCACCTCTCCTCTACACTTAATTGGAGATTAGGCTTTGCTGTCCAAGAAGTGGAAGGATTTGGTGGAAGAAACAAGACAGACAGATCAAAGGCCTACTTCCATGGCCTCAACAGCTTTTTGGTACTACAATTATTTCAGTGCCTCAACTCTTATCTCCATCAGTGGAAACTGGGGGTTTCCATTTTGTAAGAAGAGTGGAAATACTGATGTACAAAAAATACAAAGTGAGAATGATAAAAGGGTTGCACTCAGGGATTTGTCTAACATATACCCAGAAGCAGGGGATGAAAGCCTCATCCTTGCTGTACAATGATTTTTTCATGTAATATACCCTAGAGAAAAAACAGTGGACCTTAGATTACCAAACCTAACCCATGATCCAAATGATGTAAATGAACATCAGTAAGAAGTGGAGAGCTGCACCACATAGGAAATAACGGCTCAAAAGTCCGACTTACATATACGAGGTCTTAAAGTCTACTTTTATTATTTTCTTCTTAAAATCATCACACACTTACACTGGAACCAGCCAATGCATTTCATCCCTTGGAAGGGACTTCCTCAGGGCAAACTAGGTTAGAAAAATCTCTCCAAATCAATTGTGTAGAGTACACTTAGCTTGCAGTCTCAATGGGTTCCCATTTTTGCTCAATTCTCATGCATCCCGGTTGCAAGGATAATTCCTCTACCTCTAACTTTTCAATGTCTCTTATGTTGTCTCAAACCCCAGATCTAAAGTGATCACATGATTTGTATATGCCAAGTTGTTCAATTATCCCACCTAGGTTATTCACCTATTTTCTGTATTCCAGCATGTTTTGTGTGCCTAATCTCAGGTTACATCAGAAAGTCATCACATAGTAAATACGTGTCAAATTGCCTGATCTTGGTCCTGCGATTGGTGCCGGTAGCCGCGTGCACCCATCCTCTTTCCAACTATTCACAGTGGCAAATCTACAGTTGAATTACTTCTAGTAAAGTTACGCTTATACTTTTGAGTAAATTTTGACCTTTGCGCTATTCACAAAAGTGTAATGTTATTCAAATTGTAGAATTATATGTCTCCACTCCCGAAACAGGAGCCAGGGACACATTTTCAAATGTTGAGCTGTTATTGCCATAAAGGAGGAGAAGCAAGTCCAGTACCATACACGGTCAACCACCTATACTGCAACACACTTCCACAGAAAATAATTGAGGTAGGGACTCAAAATAAAACCCGTTGGAAATATTAAATTAAACTAAATTAAATTAAATTATTTAACTTAAAAACTTGAACAAATGTATTTTAATGTTGAAAAATTACATAAACATGCATTTGTGATTTATTTGAACATATTTAACAACCTTTTTACATTTAAAAAATAATGTAAAATGATTATTTATGAAAATATAATAAACTACTTTTAATAAAATCTATACATCACTTTCAATAACTACTACTTTACCATCCAAAAATAAATGTGTTTTTATTTTAGGTGGCGTTTTTTAGTACATCTTTAAAAATGAAATGTTACTTTAATTTGAGATATCTATATTATTTAAATATTTGTTTCAAAGTCAAGTTAATAGTACTGTAGATTGTTTTTATTTTGCTCTTAATTTAAAATAAATCCATACAATTAATTAACATTACCATAAAAATGTTTGTAACATTTTTTCAAGTTTATTAAACGTTTAACATTTCCCCTGTAATTTACCATAGAGAGGTACTTCCCTAAAGCCTCTGGTTGTTTAAAATTACATATTGTAGAGATGTCGATATGCAGTAGACTTGTGCCAAGGTCCAAGTTTTGAATATATAGTTAGGAGCTAAGTTTCAGCTTAGGAAAGAAAATCAAAATTGAACAATTGATCATGGATCATGTTTTGTTGTTTCTAGAAATTGTTCTAACTAAGAGGAGTATATTTTTTATTGTGCCCTAAATACTGTTTACAAAAACATTGCCACAATAAGTGTAGATTTTGTATTACTAACTCCAATGCAATGGTGCTATATTTCTGATGCTGATATTTAGGGCACAACATTTATTTGAACACAGAAGCTTCAGCTGCTAGCTTTCTTTTGTCCAGGAAGATGCCAGAATGGTCTCTGGATGTTCTTTTGGCTTGCCACACTGTTGTTGTTTACTTGCTTATGTGAATCCACCAAGAAGCTCAAGGAGTCCAGAGTACCATAAAGCCCATTTTCCATCACAAGACACCACAAGAGGGTTAGATTAATAGCCAGTGTCTATAATTACAGGTGAGCTAATAAGTGACTCGGCTTCAGTCAAACTCCCTATCTGTACAAGCTTTCATTGCTTTTAAATCCATTGAACATACCCATTTATGAATGAGGAAGCCTGAACCCAGTTGTTCTACACTATCTAAAATAAAAAAAAAAGCTGACAATACTTTTCTAAACCCAGCCCATGCCCTTTTGTCTCCTGACTCCATAAACTCAGTTCCCTCAGACAGACTGCTGTGTTTCACCCTCATCATTGAGGTTGGTCCCAATGCTGTGTGTTAAGCTCCTGACTGAGTCCCTAAGATCCAAACCTTGTGAGATATCTATATTTAAGTGACCTACAAACACTAGCTCTCGTCTGAGACCTAAACATGTCTTCTTTGGTTATCTTTTTATTTTCCACCCCGAAATCTGAGACACATTGTTTTCACTTCACCAAGTTATTGAGTGTACAGTAAACTACTGTGCTTCGCTTGTCTTTAGTAGATTTTGGTACTTGGAAACACAATACAAGATAACCAGAGGGATTGCAATCCTCTTTTAACAAGGAAGCATAGCATTTACAAAGAGTGCATCATTTTTCTTCATTTGGTGCAGGTATTATGGGTTGATCCTAGGGCCTAGCTGCACACTGAAGAAACTAACAAGGTGACAACAGCAGGTGAGAACACTCTAAGATCAAGAGTAGGCACCTGCATAATAGTGAGACAGGCTAAAAGATGTTTCAACAGCATTGATATCTCGTGTTAAATGAATCAAGATTTGACTTCCACCTCTCCTCTACACTTAATTGGAGATTAGGCTTTGCTGTCCAAGAAGTGGAAGGATTTGGTGGAAGAAACAAGACAGACAGATCAAAGGCCTACTTCCATGGCCTCAACAGCTTTTTGGTACTACAATTATTTCAGTGCCTCAACTCTTATCTCCATCAGTGGAAACTGGGGGTTTCCATTTTGTAAGAAGAGTGGAAATACTGATGTACAAAAAATACAAAGTGAGAATGATAAAAGGGTTGCACTCAGGGATTTGTCTAACATATACCCAGAAGCAGGGGATGAAAGCCTCATCCTTGCTGTACAATGATTTTTTCATGTAATATACCCTAGAGAAAAAACAGTGGACCTTAGATTACCAAACCTAACCCATGATCCAAATGATGTAAATGAACATCAGTAAGAAGTGGAGAGCTGCACCACATAGGAAATAACGGCTCAAAAGTCCGACTTACATATACGAGGTCTTAAAGTCTACTTTTATTATTTTCTTCTTAAAATCATCACACACTTACACTGGAACCAGCCAATGCATTTCATCCCTTGGAAGGGACTTCCTCAGGGCAAACTAGGTTAGAAAAATCTCTCCAAATCAATTGTGTAGAGTACACTTAGCTTGCAGTCTCAATGGGTTCCCATTTTTGCTCAATTCTCATGCATCCCGGTTGCAAGGATAATTCCTCTAACCTCTAACTTTTCAATGTCTCTTATGTTGTCTCAAACCCCAGATCTAAAGTGATCACATGATTTGTATATGCCAAGTTGTTCAATTATCCCACCTAGGTTATTCACCTATTTTCTGTATTCCAGCATGTTTTGTGTGCCTAATCTCAGGTTACATCAGAAAGTCATCACATAGTAAATACGTGTCAAATTGCCTGATCTTGGTCCTGCGATTGGTGCCGGTAGCCGCGTGCACCCATCCTCTTTCCAACTATTCACAGTGGCAAATCTACAGTTGAATTACTTCTAGTAAAGTTACGCTTATACTTTTGAGTAAATTTTGACCTTTGCGCTATTCACAAAAGTGTAATGTTATTCAAATTGTAGAATTATATGTCTCCACTCCCGAAACAGGAGCCAGGGACACATTTTCAAATGTTGAGCTGTTATTGCCATAAAGGAGGAGAAGCAAGTCCAGTACCATACACGGTCAACCACCTATACTGCAACACACTTCCACAGAAAATAATTGAGGTAGGGACTCAAAATAAAACCCGTTGGAAATATTAAATTAAACTAAATTAAATTAAATTATTTAACTTAAAAACTTGAACAAATGTATTTTAATGTTGAAAAATTACATAAACATGCATTTGTGATTTATTTGAACATATTTAACAACCTTTTTACATTTAAAAAATAATGTAAAATGATTATTTATGAAAATATAATAAACTACTTTTAATAAAATCTATACATCACTTTCAATAACTACTACTTTACCATCCAAAAATAAATGTGTTTTTATTTTAGGTGGCGTTTTTTAGTACATCTTTAAAAATGAAATGTTACTTTAATTTGAGATATCTATATTATTTAAATATTTGTTTCAAAGTCAAGTTAATAGTACTGTAGATTGTTTTTATTTTGCTCTTAATTTAAAATAAATCCATACAATTAATTAACATTACCATAAAAATGTTTGTAACATTTTTTCAAGTTTATTAAACGTTTAACATTTCCCCTGTAATTTACCATAGAGAGGTACTTCCCTAAAGCCTCTGGTTGTTTAAAATTACATATTGTAGAGATGTCGATATGCAGTAGACTTGTGCCAAGGTCCAAGTTTTGAATATATAGTTAGGAGCTAAGTTTCAGCTTAGGAAAGAAAATCAAAATTGAACAATTGATCATGGATCATGTTTTGTTGTTTCTAGAAATTGTTCTAACTAAGAGGAGTATATTTTTTATTGTGCCCTAAATACTGTTTACAAAAACATTGCCACAATAAGTGTAGATTTTGTATTACTAACTCCAATGCAATGGTGCTATATTTCTGATGCTGATATTTAGGGCACAACATTTATTTGAACACAGAAGCTTCAGCTGCTAGCTTTCTTTTGTCCAGGAAGATGCCAGAATGGTCTCTGGATGTTCTTTTGGCTTGCCACACTGTTGTTGTTTACTTGCTTATGTGAATCCACCAAGAAGCTCAAGGAGTCCAGAGTACCATAAAGCCCATTTTCCATCACAAGACACCACAAGAGGGTTAGATTAATAGCCAGTGTCTATAATTACAGGTGAGCTAATAAGTGACTCGGCTTCAGTCAAACTCCCTATCTGTACAAGCTTTCATTGCTTTTAAATCCATTGAACATACCCATTTATGAATGAGGAAGCCTGAACCCAGTTGTTCTACACTATCTAAAATAAAAAAAAAAGCTGACAATACTTTTCTAAACCCAGCCCATGCCCTTTTGTCTCCTGACTCCATAAACTCAGTTCCCTCAGACAGACTGCTGTGTTTCACCCTCATCATTGAGGTTGGTCCCAATGCTGTGTGTTAAGCTCCTGACTGAGTCCCTAAGATCCAAACCTTGTGAGATATCTATATTTAAGTGACCTACAAACACTAGCTCTCGTCTGAGACCTAAACATGTCTTCTTTGGTTATCTTTTTATTTTCCACCCCGAAATCTGAGACACATTGTTTTCACTTCACCAAGTTATTGAGTGTACAGTAAACTACTGTGCTTCGCTTGTCTTTAGTAGATTTTGGTACTTGGAAACACAATACAAGATAACCAGAGGGATTGCAATCCTCTTTTAACAAGGAAGCATAGCATTTACAAAGAGTGCATCATTTTTCTTCATTTGGTGCAGGTATTATGGGTTGATCCCAGGGCCTAGCTGCACACTGAAGAAACTAACAAGATGACAACAGCAGGTGAGGACACTCTCAGATCAAGAGTAGGCACCTGCATAATAGTGAGACAGGCTAAAAGGTGTTTCAACAGCATTGATATCTCGTGTTCAATGAACCAAGATTTGACTTCCACCTCTCCTCTACACTTAATTGGAGATTGGGCTTCGCTGTCCACGAAGTGGAAGGATTCGGTGGAAGAAACAAGACAGAAAGATCAAAGCCCTACTTCCATGGCCTCAACAGCTTTTTGGTACTACAATTATTTCAGTGCCTCAACTCTTATCTCTATCAGTGGAAACTGGGGGGTTCCATTTTGTAAGAAGAGAGGAAATACTGATGTACAAAAATACAAAGTGAGAATGATAAAAGAGCTGGACTCAGGGATTTGTCTAACATATACCCAGACGCAAGGGATGATAGCCTCATCCTTGCTGTACAATGATTTTTTCATGTAATATACCCTAGAGAAAAAACAGTGGACCTTAAATTACCAAACCTAACCCATGATCCAAATGATGTAAATGAACATCAATAAGAAGTGGAGAGCTGCACCACATAGGAAATAACGGCTCAAAAGTCCGACTTACATATACGAGGTCTTAAAGTCTTCTTTTATTATTTTCTTCTTAAAATCATCACACACTTACACTGGAACCAGCCAATGCGTTTCATCCCTTGGAAGGGACTTCTTCAGGGCAAACTAGGTTAGAAAAATCTCTCCAAATCAATTGTGTAGAGTACACTTAGCTTGCAGTCTCAATGGGTTTCCATTATTGCTCAATTCCCATGCATCCCGGTTGCAAGGATAATTCCTCTAACCTCTTACTTTTCAATGTCTCTTATGTTGTCTCAAACCCCAGATCTAAAGTGATCACATGATTTGTATATGCCAAGTTGTTCAATTATCCCACCTAGGTTATTCACCTATTTTCTGTATTCCAGCATGTTTTGTGTGCCTAATCTCAGGTTACATCAGAAAGTCATCACATAGTAAATACGTGTCAAATTGCCCGATCTTGGCACTGCGATTGGTGCCGGTAGCCGCGTGCACCCATCCTCTTTCGAACTATTCACAGTGGCAAATCTACAGTTGAATTACTTCTAGTAAAGTTACGCTTATACTTTTGAGTAAATTTTGACCTTTGCGCTATTCACAAAAGTGTAATGTTATTCAAATTGTAGAATTATATGTCTCCACTCCCGAAACAAGAGCCAGGGACAAATTTTCAAATGTAGAGCTGTTATTGCCATAAAGGAGGAGAAGCAAGTCCAGTGCCATACACGGTCAACCACCTATACTGCAACACACTTCCATAGAAAATAATTGAGGTAGGGACTCAAAATAAAACCCGTTGGAAATGTTAAATTAAATTAAATTATTTAACTTAAAAACTTGAATAAATGTATTTCAATGTTGAAAAATTACATAAACATGCATTTGTTATTTATTTTAACATATTTAACAACCTTTTTACATTTAAAAATTAATGTAAAATGATTATTTATGAAAATATAATAAACTACTTTTAATAAAATCTAAACATCACTTTCACCAACTACTACTTCACAATCCAAAAATATAATTGTTTTTATTTTAGGTGGCTTTTTTTAGTACATCTTTAAAAATGAAATGTTACTTTAATTTGAGATATCTATATTATTTAAATATTTGTTTCAAAGTAAAGTTAATAGTACTGTAGATTGTTTTTATTTTGCTCTAAATTTAAAATAAATCCATACAATTAATTAACATTAACATACAAATGTTTGTAACATTTTTTCAAGTTTATTAAACGTTTAACATTTCCCCTGTAATTTACCATAGGGAGGTACTTCCCTCAAGCCTCTGGTTGTTTAAAATTACATATTGTGGAGATGTTGATATGCAGTAGACTTGTGCCAAGATCCAAGTTTTGAATATATAATTAGGAGCTCAGTTTCAGCTTAGGAAAGAAAATCAAAATTGAACAATTGATCATGGATCATGTTTTGTTGTTTCTAGAAATTGTTCTAACTAAGAGGAATATCTTTTTCATTGTGTCCTAAATGTTGTTTACAAAAACTTTGCCACAATCAGTGTATATTTTCTATTACTAACTCCAATGCAATGGTGCTATATTTCCGTTGCTGATATTTAGGGCACAACATTTATTTGAACACAGAAGCTACAGCTGCTAGCTTTCTTTTGTCCAGGAAGATGCCAGAATGTTCTATAGATGTTCATTTGGCTTGCCACACTGTTGTTGTTTACTTGCTTATGTGAATCCACCAAGAAGCTCAAGAAGTCCAGAGTACCATAAAGCCCATTTTCCATCACAAGACACCACAAGAAGGTTACATTAATAGCCAGTGTCTATAATTACAGGTGAACTAATAAGTGACTCAGCTTCAGTCAAACTCCCTATCTGTACAAGCTTTCATTGCTTTTAAATCCATTGAACATACCAAATTATGAATGAGGAAGCATGAACCCAGTTGTTCTACACTATCTAAAGTAAAAAACAAGCTGACAACACTTTTATAAACCTAGCACATGCCCTTTTGTCTCCTGACTCCATAAACTCAGTTCCCTCAGACAGACTGCTGTGTTTCACCCTCATCATTGAGGTTGGTCCCAATGTTGTGTGTTAAGCTCCTGACTGAGTCCCTAAGATCCAAACCTTGTGAGATATCTATATTTAAGTGACCTACAAACACTAGCTCTCGTCTGAGACATAAACATATCTTCTTTGGTTATCTTTTTATTTTCCACCCCGAAATCTGAGACACATTGTTTTCACTTCACCAAGTTATTGAGTGTACAGTAAACTACTGTGCTTCGCTTGTCTTTAGTAGATCTTGGTACTTAGAAATGCAATACAAGATAACCAGAGGGATTGCAATCCTCTTTTAACAAAGAAGCATTGCATTTACAAAGAGACACCAGGTCCAGTAGCCGTCCTCTCCAGCCCTGGGGTAGCACAGAGCCTGCACAAAAATAAAGAAGACATGAATGGAGATATAAGGGTAAAACAGAAGAAGGACAAACAGGAAAGGGAAACACAAACTAATATAAAAATAGAGGACACACGTACACTGTCTTACCCACCCTCTAGTACTCCACAGACAAGCAGGAAGAAGGAGAGTATTAGATCGGTCAACCTTAGGGTGGTCTTTTCACAAACATTTTGCATTCCTCCTCCATTTTTCTGCTGATCTTGTTTTTATTGGCCTTGAGAATCTGCACACTTTACCACTGCCGACCAGTGCTAAACTGCATTTGCTCACTCCTGAAAACATTGTAACATTGGCTTATCCCCAATTGGCATTGTGATCATGTGCTTATTAAAATGTTCCCTTCCTACTTGATCTGAACCTCTTTCACTGTCCATATCAATCACAAATTCCTCAAATGTGCCCTCCATGAAAAAGGACAATGAAAAACATATGAATGAACTTCCAATGATAACGCAGATGGACACTTGAAAAAGTTCAACCAGTTAAACATAAAAGACTGTCTCATTCATGAGTAATTCCTCAGTTCAAACTTATTTGGGACTAAAGGGAGTAAGTCCCAACTACATGTGTAGCAGTGCCATCCCCTCCTCATTATCACTTCTCAATGAAAGGTTCAAACAGAGCTGTCCCAAACGCTGAAAACTTGACATAATAGTTTCTATGAGAATTGATCACATTCATGATAGTTCAATTAAAATTAGATACACAGAAATGTTTTCTCCTTGGAAACTGAAATCAAAAGCTGTTATGGAGAGGGTCTGATGCTCCAAGGGTGATATTTCAGCCAACCGTCAGCTTTCTCAGGAAAATGAAACTATCTTTACATAGACATCAAATTATCTGTTAAACTAAATTTTTAATTACTGTGGAAGCACCAGCAGAATTCCTATAAATCTTGCATTCAGTTGAAATTTTCATGCAGTGGGTAATCAGTAGTCTTTGAAGTTTTGGTAGAAAGTTCCAAAAGTATCTCAAAAAACATTCCAGTTATTGGAGATTTGTTATTTCACAGGAAGATTCCCAGATTGAGAGCCTCAATCTCTTCTTACTTTACAATCATGCATGCAAACATCCTGCTTTCTGTACATCATAAGACACATTTACTCCAATCCATTGGGTTCTCCTTTCCCATTATTTGTTTCTTTGTATTTAGCAGTCACTACAAATGATTGGTGTGTTGATTTTTCAACTATAAATGTATGCATTTCTGTAACAGAATTAGATTTACATTAGTATTTGCAAGATATTGTAATGTTACAGCTAGACATTTAATAAGACACAAAGGGCATGATTCACAAAGGTTAACTTCACACGTTTGTTTAAATAACTGGGTTTGTAAGTATTCACAAACAACTAGTTAGTAGTAAGTTTATGACTACAGAGACTCTACAGTCATGGGGGGCAGAAATACGCACATAAAAAGATAGGCCTTTTCTATCTTATACGTGCAGAGTTCCCCGCTGACTGCAATGTCTCCACTGTTGTAAACTTACTATTGTTGTTTGTGAATGTCTAAAAAAGAGTAATTTACATTTGTATCTCAGGCCCTAAGAATGTCTTTTTACATGACTTGGATTGCCTCCTGTGTTTATATATACATCTTTTAGTTGTGTGGATTTATAAAAATTATTGTACACTTAAAATCAATTAAAACAGATTCAATAGATCCTAGAGGAGTCTAGGCAATAACAAATATATAAAGGCATATTGTATCAGTTACAATGCAAATCCATAATAAATATTAATATTGAAACAGTTTTGTTTAAAAAAATGTTTTAATACATTCAAAGGAACATTCATAGCAATCACCAACGCACAAATATCAGAAACACCCACTTAAAATGCCAGTGTATCTTGTGTAGCATGTATGAACTAACAAATAGTTCAATAACAATAAATGTCAACAAATAAAGAAGTCCCCCCATCTGCCTTGCTGCCCCTCTGGAATTATGAGTCAGGTCACCCAATGAACCACATCAATTTAAACCACAGTACACATAGAAATAACAGTCTCTGCAGCAGTCATATTTCAAAATAAGAAACCTAACTTCCAGTTCTTTGGAACTTAGGTCTTGTCCAATGATTAAAGGCAGTGCTCGCAATCCTGGGGAAAAGGTCATTTCTTTGCCATCCCCATGGAGGTACTAAAAGAGCCAAACAGACAAGTCATCTTTTCTATCCTTTTTTCAAATGTTCTATGGGTCAGGGTCTTTATCTTGAAAATCCTTCCACATCCCATTTGCCATATTGGGCTAGTGCTTTGATTCCAAAGTCTCACAGTGGACATATTTGCCACCAGCAATAACTGAAATGCTAAAGGAATACTAGAATTTCCCTAATCAAATTCAATACCTCTTTTCTATATCCCATCAGATCTAAGCCTGACTATCAAATATGCAGTAGGATGTCCTCCTCCCTACTCTCACTCTAACACATGTCCGTTGACATTTCAGGAAACATTTTATTAAATTTTTCAGATATTACATACCATCTCATCTTTAGTTTAAATTAAGATTTTCTATGCTGTGTTAAGACACATTTGTATACTTCCTCTAAAGAACTTCTGCTTCCAGATTCAGGACTTGCATCTCTAGATCCTGGTTTCATCTCTTCATAAACTTCCAATCAACTTCTAATTCTTGAGCATTGAGCAATTTGTACAGGCTAGCTATCCAACTTCTTTTTTCCGTATATGTTATTAGTGCCTTTTTGGAAAATGTTGGTTTCAGCATGGCAGCTCCTGCTATGTCTGGGTGCATTACCAAGCCCTTATCTGCTGATAAATGCTCGAAGCCCCATAGAGCTTTTTATAATCTTCAAAGGATCTTCAAAAAAAGATCTTCTATTCGCCTTTTGGGACATTTTAGAATAACCCAGCATGTCCCCTTCCTCCATTTCTGAACGCTATGGGCATCACCTGCTGGAGTAAAGTCCAGATTAATTGGGGATAAAATAATGAAGCTGCAATGACTGGGTCATTGAGTTACAGATATACAACATAGTGCATGTCACTTGTCTACAATACATGTTTTGTGGACTAAGATCCTCATTTTGAATTTGGGCTGCTGTTGCTCTGCCATTGCTCAATATTGTTGTCGATCAGATTTATGGAGCACCTTTTTTTGGTATTTCAGTTGGCCCATCATGTCTGCCAACTACTAATGCAAGGTGAAAGCTGTCTGTTGTCCTTCCCACCTCAGTTCACTGTTCAACCTACATCAAATTGTGATGATATGTCATCATCATTGGTGTGGTGGAAAACCATCTGCCATAAATAAAGTTGTTCACCAACCTTGTGAGACACACAAGCTCACCAGAGTAAGGGCCAACTATAATGGTGGGTGAAATTGTGAGGGTAGAATCATTGATGTTTGAAGCTTCTGGGCAGACCACAACCATTAGACTGCGTAAATAAATATGGGTCACGACAGTGGACAAGATGAATGTTGTGTCCAATGTGCAATGCTCACATGATATCATATGCAAGAGGTGGAATTGCTTGTAGCCGAGAGTTCTTTCACTCTGTACTCAGTTCTACTAATATGTGATGGGAAGTGGTTGTGTGTATCCCAGTCCCCTCAATCTCTATTTAGTGGAGAAGAAGGTGTCAGCAGTACCCCATAGGTAAGGGAGTGTGTGCAGTGCAAGCAAAGTGGACAGTGGTAAGCACCCAGTACACATCTGTAGTTTTTACAAGCTGTAAGTAGGGATGTGCCAAATTTGAGAAATTTTGCTTTCACACAATTATGCAAGATTTGGACAAAATTATGCAAAAATAGACACAATTATCTGAAATGCAGATCCATCAGTTCATGCGATATTTTAGTGTGTGATATGTTCTTGTGTCATTTTCTGGCACGAAGACACATTTAAACAAAGCACCACCAACAACAGCTGCTCACGTCCTGTTGTTCCTGTATGTTCACAGTAAATATTTGCCACAAACAGCACCATTTGCAGGATGTTTTTACCATAAATGGTACGCAGTTACGCAAAGTAGGGTAGTGACATCATGACTGGGTATTTCACTTAATAAGTCTAACACAATATTCTGGAAATTATGGGAAGCACCCCCTGTAATTTAATTTTGACCTAGGCCTGGCTAGACATACCTAGCGCACATGTCTTTAGTTCTTCTGGGTTATAGCTAGCTTTGAGAACCTTTTTTACAGAAATGTAAAAAATTAACATTAACAAAATAAACAAGACTGCTACCCAAAAGTAGTTTCATGTGGGTCAATAAGAGCATTATTTTTTAGGGTTACCATTTCGCAATCTCCAATTCCAACATTCACAAAATAAAGAATGATATATCATTTTTGAATGAGCAAATAAATCCATGTTACAATGGATGCAGAACCATATTTATACTTAACAGACATGGTATTATACATCAAGAACACAATATTACCCTCTCTATAAAAATACTTATAACATATTCACAGTTATGAATCTTAGAAACTGACGTGTTTCATAGTAAGTCTTTCTCTCCCTCTGTTGGTGCACTTCTAAAAACAATGGATTGTTGCGTTTTGTGCCTTTGATTAGGGTATGTAACAAGGTCATACAATTTAAATGTGCATAAATCAAAGAAAATACTAACTCTTTGGTGTTGCTCATAGTGAAACAATGACAGCCACAGACTTTATGATTTGAAATCATCTCTTATGTAGCAGAAATGTTAGTGCCATCCCTCATGTCACAGTGATCACCTAAATGTGACAGTTTATGCGTTATGTTAGTCAAAGCACTAATAGTCTGAATGTAGGGTGATGCCCTAAAAAGGTATATTACAGTGCATTTAGACTACTCAATGAAACACAGGTGGTATCGAGATTAAATTATGTTTGAAGAATTAATATGTCATTATGTTGTATTTTAGAGACTAACCTAATAGTTTGCATTGAAACAATATTAGATTTTTCATGACAAGTGTTTTAAGTACATGTGCAAAAATAGAGAAATGCAGTTCTGCGTTACACTGACTGAAATATATTGGCAAAGTTACTTTTTTTCTATGTTATACATGAATGGTAATAAAGCCTATTAATGCTCAATTCACAATTTGTTTACTAAAATGTGTTTATTTGAATGCATTAATGTGCTGTTTAATTCATTTGCATTAGTCTAAGTGAGGCTTGCTAGACCCTGTATCCTTGATTGTGCAGAAAATGTCAAGTCATCTTGTTAATGTGTACCTTTCTTTCAGATTCCGTGCCCATCAGAAGGCTAGCTTGGTAATAGATATCTATCATTCTACACATGGAGAGTGTGAGAAAATGTCTTTGGATGTGGAACATTCTAGACTGTGGACCGACAGGATTAACATTTGTTTCAATCTTGCATGGAAGTGTACAGATGGACACGGTCTCATGACGGACCTGGCAAACCATGTGGATGTTTCAAGTTAGAGTTGCATGATTGAATTCTGCTGAACTCTGCCCCCTCAACATCAGGTTGGCCGAGAAGCTGACAAATCATTTTTCCCAATTAACTTTAAAGTAGTGATGAGCAGTTGGATTAAGATCAGAAATCTTCCTGCTATTCTTCGCTGCAGGCTGAGCCCCTTGGATTTTGAGAGGTACTGTCCTCTCTGCCCTTGCCCATTTGAAATGCCTCGCTATGATTTATAGATATCTCCTTAACATGAAAAAAAGACTCTTGATCGAGCTACTGATGTGCTGACGCTTTCCCCTTTTACTTACTTTTTGCCTATCTTAGTGACATGTTATCTGAGGTTATCTTTTTCCAAATCCTTTTTGCTCATTTTGTTCTTTTTGATGTGTTATTCCATGAATGGATAATCTGTAGGATTTTGCCTTTGCCAAACTAACTTGAATTTAGATTATTTGAATTACCTTGATGTTTACTATGTGAGCAACATTTGTTTTCCATTCATCAGGTTATTTTACTGATGTTCTGTATTGTCTTTGTTGAGTGCCTAGTGTTCTTGATGTTCTTTTGCTTGAACTTATTCCATCACTTTTATCAACCCTTAGTGATTCTGTATCTTTATAATTTTGTCTTGAGAATTGTCTACATGAGTCTGAGCTTACGTTTGTAATAAAACACCTTAACTTTAGTCCCAACAGGAATATTCCTTGTATGGCGACATTTGTTATGCTGAGTAATTTAATTGGTTTGTAGTGAAATTTTGATGGTTTGATTCTCCACATCCTTATGCTAGGTCCAAAGGTCCATTTACCTCATCTGGCAGTGATTCCTGTAAAGGATGAAAATGCTCCAGCACCTCTACATAAAGTAACTACAATACCAGGGTGTATGGGCTTTTTACTTGTGTTGTCAGGGGTGTAGCTTACCTTGGTACAGCAGGTGAAGTGGCACCGGGACACAAAGGTCTGAGGGGCTGGCAGAACCCAGATAATAGCTGCACTTTACCATTAAAACAGAAGCCACATTGTCCATTGCCTTCCTCGCACTAGGAGCAATGACACACTGGCTACTCTAAGGGCCTTATTTATACTTTTTGGTGCAAAACTGCACTAAGGCAGTTTTGCCCCAAAAAGTTTTGCACCGGCTTGCACCATTTTTTAGCACCAGCTGGGCACCATATTTATGGAATGGTGCAAGCCGGTGCAAAGGGTAGGCTAGCTTAAAAAAAAAATGACGTTAGGCAGTTTTGAGTCAAAATAAATGATTCTGACCAGATTAGAGTCATTGTTTTACGCTAAGGGGCATATTTATACTCTGTTTGCACTGAATTAGCGTAATTTTTTTTTAACTCTAATTCAGTGCAAAACTAACTCCATATTTATACTTTGGTGCTAGACCCGTCTAGCACCAAATTTATGGAGTTAAAGTCATTTTTTGGAAGTGGAAACCTACCTTGCCTTAATGAGATGCAAGGTAGGCGTTCCCGTGCAAAAAAATGACTCTATGGCCATAACACCATATTTACACTCCCATGTAAAAATGGTGCAAGGGAGGGAGGAGGGGTCAAAAAATGGGGCAAAGCTTGCTTTGCCCCATTTTTTTAAACCAGGGTCAGGGCAGGCGTTAGGGGACCTGTGGCCCTATTTCCATGGTGGAACACCATTAAATAAGCCCAGAGGTGCCCTCCCTAGGCCCTAGGGGCACCCCCCCCCACACTAGAGGGACTGCGAGGATGGGGGACCTCATCCCAGGTAAGTACAGGTAAGTGCATTTTATTTTTGAAAGTGCCATAGGGGGCCCTGAAATGGGCCCCCATACATGGCACATGGTGCAATGGCCATGCCCAGGGGACCCCTGTCCTCTGTGCTGGCCACAGGGGTGGTGGGCATGACTCCTGCCTTTTCTAAGGCAGGAGTCATGTGGCATGGTAGGTTTAGCACCATAAAATGACGCTAATCTGGTTGAGTCATTTTTTTTTTACTCTAACCTGCCTAAAGCCATTTTTTGGTGCTAAACCCTCTTCTTCTATACTGCCAGCCCCACCCGACTAAAGTCATTTTTTAAAACTCTAGCCTACCCTTTGCACCGGCTTGCACCATTCCATAAATATGGTGCCCGGCTGGTGCACAGAAATGGTGCAAGCCTGTGCTAAACATTTTGGTGTAAAACTGAGTTAGTGCAGTTTTGCAGCAAAAAGTATAAATAAGGGCCAATATTTTGTAAGTTTGCGCCACTTTTGCGTCATAAAATGACATTAATGCGGTGCAAAAAAAGTTTAAATCAGGGCCTTGGTGCTAGATGAGTCTAGCACCAAAGTATAAATATGGAGTTAGTTTTGCACTGAATTAGAGTAAAAAAATAAATGACACTAATTCGGTGCAAACAGAGTATAAATATGCCGCAGAGTATAAATATGCCCCTAAATATGGCGTTAAGGCCATAGAGTCATTTTTTGCACGGGAACGCCTACCTTGCATCTCATTAAGGCAAAGTAGGTCTCCACTTTCAAAAAATGACTTTAACTCCATAAATTTGGTGCTAGAGGGGTCTAGCACCAAAGTATAAATATGGAGTTAGTTTTGCACCGAATTAGAGTAAAAAAAAATGACACTAATGCGGTGCAAACAGAGTATAAATATGCCCCTATGTGTATTATTATTCATAATTTACACAGAACTGAAAATGTATAGACTCTCTTTATTTTAAAGTTTGTGGGTTGGCAAATTGAAGAGGATGGTTGATTACTGAAGCTGTATTGTGTTCTGAGGTTCAAGAGTAACAATGTTCCATGTGAAATAACTATGATATTTTCAAAAAGCTGCACTTACAGAAGTGTGGATTCCCTTATTTTAGAACTGAGTTATTACATTCCATAATGAGTGTGAGCAGTTGATTTGGTTTTAATTGTTATATAACATTACAAATCTATGTTATTTTATGTATTTTACAAAGATCTTTGTGTGGGGTTGTTAGCATGTGTTATTTTAAATCATAAATCTTCAATAATACAATGTACAAAAGCCACAATCATGCTGGTTACTTGACTGAAATCCAAGAAGGAAATGAATGTAGAAAGTTTATGTAGGAAGTTATTTGAGGAAGTCAGAACATTTCATAAAAAAAAATACAAAAAATAGTTCCTATATTTATGTATGCCAGACATCACAAATAATACTATTAGGGGCATATTTATACTCCGTTTGCACCGAATGTGCGTCAAAAATTTTGACGCACATTCAGCGCAAACGTTGCCCCATATTTAAACCCTGACGCCCGAGCCGGCGCAAAAGGAAAATACTGCTATGTGCGTCAGTTTCTGGAAGCGGCACCCCGCCCCGCGTTAATGACATGCAGGGTAGGCGTTCCCGTCCAAAAACAGACGCACACAGCCGCGCGTCGTATTTATGCTTCCGGGCAAAAATGACTCCCGGCCGGTAGGCGGTGCTAAAAAATTACGCAAAGCACGAATAGCATCAAATTTTAATGCCTGGGTCAGGGCAGGCGTTAAAATGGGGTAAACACACCTGTACTTAATCAGAACACACAGAGCAAACAACAGAGCAGCAGGGCAGCAACAGGGAGACATGGAGGTGCTTTTTCTTCAGCGTGCACGTAGACGCAGAGCCCTGCAGCAACAACAGCAGCTACAACAACAACAGCAGGGACCCCAAAGACAGCGCAGAAGGCAGGAGAGGATATTCCGCCCAAGAACAACCCTGCATGGCCTCAGGGAACGGGACATCATCCAGAGGTACCGGTTGAACTGGCAGGCCATTCAGCAGCTGCTGAGAAATATTGAACAGCAGTTGGCCCCCACTTTAGTGACTCCCCCCACTATCCCAACAGAAACAAAGCTGCTTGCCGTACTTCACCTGCTGGCAAGTGGCTCGTTTCAGACAACTGGTGCCCTGGTTGGTGGAATATCACAACCATCATTCTCCGCATTTCTGCCTAAAGTACTGGATGCCATCATTCGCCTGACACCCCTCCACATCTGCTTCCCTAACACACTGCAGAAGCAGCAGGAATCTAAACAGGGGTTCTACGCCATCAGTGGCTTCCTGCACGTCCTTGGTGCAATCGACTGCACACACGTACGCCTTGTGCCACCTGCTGCGACTGAACACCTCTACCACAACAGGAAGCACACACATTCAATCAACGTGCAGGCCATAGTCGATCACCAAGGATTGATCCCCAACATTGTGGCTAAATATCCTGGGAGTGTACATGACGCATTCATCTTCCGTCACAGCACCATCAACCAACACTTCCAGGATGGACGGTATGGCACTGGACTACTTGTTGGTAAGGACAAAAACCAAACTGATATACACACTGCACAGAAACCCTCTAGGACAAACAACACATACACCACAATAGCAACACCTAGCCAGGAACACACTGAGGTACTCACATCACTAGCAATGTTCCAGAAGTCACCATTGAACCTGTCACACATTGGAATTTACTCTACAGCTTAATGTGAAGACATAAATGAGTGTGGTTGCCTAAATGTCACCTTGCAAATTGGAAGTCTCACAATAACCTGTACACTAATACATTGCATAAGTTTAAAGGTATGGGATGGCCTGGGTACTTTCATATGAACGTTTCAATTACACTTTCAGGTTTCAACTCTGCATGGAACTATCATCTCACCCCCAGTGAAGACACACGGACACCTGTATGACAAGTCACAATGCTAGGGAGGGCACACTGTACTGGAAAAACAAATACATCCTGCTGACAAACGGTTAGCCAACAAACACTTGCTCAGCCAAGGAAAAAAACTCAATGCAAAAGTTTTCACCAACAACCATAGGTTGTCACATGAGTACACAAAAGAGTCACAGACAACACAAGACAACTACTGCCATCAAAGATCTGTACAACAGTGCCTCCTACATCTAATTGATCCCATTCTGTGTTTTTCTTTCAGCTGATCAGGGGTATGGCATCCAGCCTTGGATAATGTGAACCCAAATACTGCTGCAGAGCGGGCATACAATGACGCCCACAAGAGGACACGCAGCATTGTGGAGCGGACCTTTGGGATCCTAAAGTCAAGGTTCCGCTGCCTTGACATAACTGGCGGTAGCCTACTCTATTCCCCAGAGATGGTCTGTAAGATCATACTCACTTGTGCCTTATTGCACAATATTTGTGTAAAAAGGAACATTCCCCTCCTTGAACCGGACCCAGACATGCCTGAGGATGACGAAGAGGAGGATGCTGGCCTGCAACAGGAGAGGGAACAACCTAACACGGCAGCAGGAGTGCGTAGGCGCCAACAGCTTGTCAATAATTTTTTTTCTTAATTTATCATAATAATTCGTATTCCACAATTGTAAATAAACACAGATAACAAACACCACATCATGCTTTGGCTTATTCATTTCTGACCACCTTTAGTTTGAAATTGCTGAAGAAGAATGTCGTCTCATTGAGCAAGAATGCTATAACAATCATCACACCAAAAATAAACATCACAAATGTATGCACAGAGGGTAGGATGTGACATGATACATTACCATACACAGAGGCCAACAGGAGTACAAATGTGGCAATTACACATGCCTGATCCAGACACCTGAGACAGTCTCTCACCCAGCCCAAAAATGTAGATCATTTGAAAGTCTCATCACACATGTTCAGAGAGAGGGTGGGACCATCCATGTGTACGTGACCATGTCATCAATGGCTTCTCTCAAGTGTGTGATATGAGCAATACCCAATTGGAACAACATTAGCTGCCACTAACTCAGGAGGAGACCTTGAAGTTACAGTGACAAACATACACCCAGACAGGTGACAGTGGATCCACATTCCCACACACAAGTACACATATGTCATACAATCAACCTAATATTTGAAAGCAGCCCATCACAGTTGTGTCCCAGTTTGAACCTAGCAGGAAGAATGTAACATGCCACTAAACCAGGTAATGCAGAAAGGGCCACAGACAACAACTAAATATGTTTTATCAGCACATGAGGAACGCTGAGAGGTTTGCAAACATAGTCATTTGAAAATGGTATGCAAGATTGCTCCAAATCATCAATACTGCAAACGTCAAATGGGCTAATGAGATGAATGAATGGTTAACAGTCATTCATACCATATGGCCTTACATTAGCCTGCTGCTGCAGGTTTGCCATAACATAATAAATAAAAGCCATGGATACATTAGCTAATCTGGATGGGCAAATCCTAGGGTGCTGGGGGCCTAAGTCCACCTCTACCGCCCCCCAAATATACAAGAATCTTGTACTTGTGAACTAAACACATGCATAAGGCACATGTGTGGGCTACATGTCAAAAGTCAAACACAAATCAGAAACACAAATTCATAATGGGACATGGTTAGCCCCATAAAAACTGTAAGTGACTATTGCACTCCCTGTTCGGACTATAGATAAAAGCATCACCATCCTAATTGTGGACACATTTTGGAGAAGGAATACATCATGGTATTCCATCCATCATTTCTAAATAGCCATCAGCAATTACCCAAAATATGTGGTCAAATATGGTTAATACATTATTTAACGTATCCTAAAAATTACAGTGTGAATGCCTTCTATACATACAACAACGGACATGTGTCATATCTAACCACAAATGTGTATCACATAGCACCGTTTGGCCATGACAAATCACCTTCCCCAAGTTTAAAACATGAAGACATAAAAAAAAAATTGCTCAAATTTCTACGCATACAGCATGGGCGTCATAATTTGTTCACGTACATGAGTGCACAGAATGCAAAGTCAAATATACATTTTTCAAAAAGTTTCTCATATTTAGCCATCAAATTATAATTTACATCATATAAATTTTTGACTCAGCATCATGTGCACTCCTGTACGTGGAAAAAATATGACGCCCATGATGTATACGTGGTAAATTTGACGCTACATGGACAATATGTTGGACATCTCATGTACATTATTAAATTATTAATATTCATATCATATTTTTTGACTCAGTATCATGTGCACTCCTGTACGTGGAAAAAATATGACGCCCATGATGTATGCGTGGTAAATTTGACGCAACATGGACAATATGTTGGACATCTCATGTACATTATTAAATTATTAATATTCATATCATATTGTTTGACTCAGCATCATGTGCACTCCTGTACGTGGAAAAAATATGACGCCCATGATGTATGCGTGGTAAATTTGACACAACATGGACAATATGTTGGACATCTCATGTACATTATTAAATTATTAATATTCATATCATATTTTTTGACTCAGCATCATGTGCACTCCTGTACGTGGAAAAAATATGACGCCCATGATGTATGCGTGGTAAATTTGACGCAACATGGACAATATGTTGGACATCTCATGTACATTATTAAATTATTAATATTCATATCATATTTTTTGACTCAGCATCATGTGCACTCCTGTAGGTGGAAAAAATATGACGCCCATGATGTATGCGTGGTAAATTTGACGCAACATGGACAATATGTTGGACATCTCATGTACATTATTAAATTATTAATATTCATATCATATTTTTTGACTCAGCATCATGTGCACTCCTGTACGTGGAAAAAATATGACGCCCATGATGTATGCGTGGTAAATTTGACGCAACATGGACAATATGTTGGACATCTCATGTACATTATTAAATTATTAATATTCATATCATATTTTTTGACTCAGCATCATGTGCACTCCTGTAGGTGGAAAAAATATGACGCCCATGATGTATGCGTGGTAAATTTGACGCAACATGGACAATATGTTGGACATCTCATGTACATTATTAAATTATTAATATTCATATTATATTTTTTGACTCAGCATCATGTGCACTCCTGTACGTGGAAAAAATATGACGCCCATGATGTATGCGTGGTAAATTTGACGCAACATGGACAATATGTTGGACATCTCATGTACATTATTAAATTATTAATATTCATATCATATTTTTTGACTCAGCATCATGTGCACACCTGTACGTGGAAAAAATATGACGCCCATGATGTATGCGTGGTAAATTTGACGCAACATGGACAATATGTTGGACATCTCATGTACATTATTAAATTATTAATATTCATATTATATTTTTTGACTGTACATCATGTGCAATGTTATGTGTAAAAAAAAAATTACGCACAATTGTGTATGCATGAAAATATGACGCATAACCGGAAAATAAAAACGGCGGCCATTTTATGCAGGAAGTGATGTAATAGGATATCCTGTTTACTAAATCTGTACTACGAGTTAACTTTCACTTTCACTTTGCAGTCTCAGATTTATCTAGACTGTGTGGTTGTGTGAAAGGTGTTGTCCTGTGTTTAACTGCTTTTGTGTCCTGTGTACCTTGTATTTTGTCTTTTTGTGATTCTATTCTTGTTGCATAATATTGTCGCAGTCTGTTTAGTCTAGTTTTGTCTAATCCTGTTTTTGTTTGTATTGTCTGTGGGAGTCTGTTGTGGGTAGCATAGTTTTTGGGGTTAGTTGGTCTATTTTTCACTTTTTTCTTTTTCCTTCACAACTCTACCTTTCCCCATTTCCCACTTTTACTTTATTATTTCATTTGTCTATATTTCTTTCTGTCAATATGTCAGGTAGGCCTCACCTGTCCAGGATGGGTGAGGATGAATTGGGGGGATTCATTTGGCTAGTTTGCCATTTCCTCCCACTGATGCTGGAGGCTGGGGGCCGTGTGATACAGGGGTATCACACGGAGGCAAGGAAAGTCCGGTGGGGGAAGGTGCGCCATCACCTGGTCCGGGTGTATGGGAGCATGCGCAATGTCCATCAATTGAAGCACCGCTGGGCAGATCTGATATCCAGGGAACAGGACCTGCTGGACCACCTGGGAATCAGGATTGGTGGCCATGTTGGTGAGTACAAATCAATTACATGGGAATAATAGAAATCTGTGTGGGGACATGTGATGATTGTTACCCAATCTGCTAGATAAGTACCTGACTGTGTGTTATGCTAGGGAAACCTAGGCCCATGTTTATACATGTGTGCCCTAATGTGTATTTGTTGCACAATGTGTTGGAAGACCAATGATAGCAGTCAGATGCCTCATGTTTTCAACACATACCAGATGCCTGTAGCTGTATGTAATGTAGTGTTGCATTTGTGTCAGACAAGCAACACGTTAATGCCTCTATTTGTACTCTACATGTCATATTGGCCAGTGAGTAAGTCATGTAGAAACATAATACCTACATATGTAGACGCCATAGCTAGACAGAAAATTAGAAACCCATGATGATGCTATAAATGTGTGTTGCCGTCACGTCACATGAAGTTAGATATGTTGTCCACACATATGTCACATGTGTGTGTGGTTGCTGTGTGTTGAACATGTCCACCTAGCCTGTTTGATTGTGAGTGGTCATGCAGTCCTCATGGAACCAGCTTTTGGATGTCTCTCTGGGATGCACATGCTGAGATGTATGGATTACATTATTGTTGGGGCATACTAATGGAGGGGTAACTTTGACAACACCTGACTGTCCTGGACACTGCATGTGTGTAGTAGGGTGTGTAACTGTAGCAAGAGACACATCCAATGTTAATGTTGAATACAAAGTCATCCATGCAGTATGAGCATGTGGGAAAGTGTTTCATTACCATGTCATATTCACACAGTGTCATTGTAACTGAAATTATTTGTCAGTTCACCCAGTCTGAGTATATTCTTCCTTTCATGCTTTACAGGTGGACCAGCCCCGTACACCGTGGGAGAGGTGGCACATTTTGAGGACCCCGATACCTACAGTGAGTGTTGGCTGAGTGCTATTTTCATTGTTTGCTAGTGATGCATGATGGACTACTGTGTGTTCAAGAGAATTCTTGATTTGATGCGCTGGGCGTTCATTGGCATTGTTGCTTAAGTGTGATATCAAATAGGACTTCTGTTTCTGTAAAGCAATACCTAGCCATCTCTCAGATTTAGGGGCTGTAGGTCATTCCAGTTGGGCCGCAATGGGGAATGGGATGAGTCATTTGGAATACACTGGTCAATGTAAGACTTGGTCGGGGACTTGGCATGAACTGAGTCTGCATATCAGACTGACATTCTCCCATGTAGCTTTGGCAAATGGCTTTGATGACAAGTGCATCTTCCTAGTTGAGGATGGACTGTGTACACTGTAGTTGGATCTTCCGGGGGCATGTACTTCCACAAGGTGAACTAGAAGTGTGTGTGACTTGAGTGCAATGGCCTAGGTGTTCTGTCGACTCATGAGAATGGGTGTTCTAGCTCCTCTGTGTGTGTTGTAAAACATGCCTCACTGATAGTATGTCATGTTGGCCTAAGTCATAGCATTTTGACATGTGTGGACCTTGGATGTGACAATGTTTGGCTGACTCCAACGTGTTGCTAGCCATTCATAGGTGTTGTGTGTGAAGGCACATACTTGTTGAACTTTCTATACACTCCTGGGTGTGCATTGAACATGGGATTGTTGGTTGTTCTTCCCACACCACCCTCAAAGACTGCCATGTTAATGTGAAACAGGGTACCTAGGATTGTAGCAACCAGTATGTTACACGTACTTGCGACCTTTTGCGACTTGAGTTAGAACCTAGGGCCACATGTAGCAAACTATTTACAAGTTGCAAATGTCATAAATTTCTGTTTGTGAGTTGCAAACGTCTGTTTCCTATTCAGAAATGTATTTAGTGATTCTGAACATATTTGCAAAATGCTTTTCCAAATCCCAAATAGGAAGGGGTTTTCCCGTCCTATTTGCGACTCGCAGTGGTATGCAATTCCATTTGCAACCGAGTACGTGGTCGCAAAGTGAGTCGCAGTTATCATCCACTTGCAGTGGATGGTAACCCACTTGCTAACTGGAAGGGGTCCCCATAGGAATCCTTCACCTTTGTGAGTGGACCTAAATAATCATGTACAAAACAGCCAGTGGTCCAAGGGACCACTAACTGCCCTGAAATAATCCAAGATTGAAGTTTTTGTATTTTTTTCTAAGTGCAGCTCATTTTCCTTTCAGGTAAACGGCCTACACTTGGGAAAAAATAACCTGCTTTATTTAAAAGCAGTCACTGCCATGGAGGTCTGCTGCTCCCAGCAGGCCTCCATCCCCGTGAGTGGCCATAGTCGCTAAGGGGGCGCAACTTGGAACCCACCTCATTGATGTTAATGAGGTGGGTCTTAGCGACCCCATAGCGACTCGCAGACGGTGTCGGAGACACCGTTCTGCATTGCAAATTGCTAGTCGCAATTTTCCATCTTCCTACATCTGGCCCCTAGTGTAGACATTTGGTTATGGCCCATGGGTTCAATCTTAGCACACAACTAATTACAAATGGCATTGAGTGAGGAGTGTGATAGTTATCACATAGAGTGACATATGTAGTGAAGTCAGTATGCGGAAGAGGTGCAGCCATAATGTCAGATGCCTTAGGTATGATTTGTATGAGTAGTTTAGGGTGATGTCATCCATCATGTCGAGACATGGATATGCTAGGTGTGATATGCCCTTATGTATGCATACTGCACATGTACTTCCTCTGAGCCTTTCCGTGAACTATGTTGTGACAATTGCTGCAACCAATACATTTCTAGTAATGTACATATAACCCATTGTGCTATTCCACCCAATGCAATTCCAAAGGTAAATATTTGCCTTTTCTCTTCACAGCTGCAAACATGAGTGCCGCAGATCGCCACCATTTTGAGCGGCGTGCCATGAGATACAGGCACATCCTGCAGGTGCAGTGTGGGTACTGGAGGATGGCCCGCAAGTACCATTCCGATCGGGCCTCCGGGGCGTGGTGGGCCACACCACAGGCTCCCCCTACATTGCCACCAACAACCACCAACACCACATCCACCAGGTCTCCCCAAGTGGCCCCAGCAACGTCTGGAACAATGGACACTGCCTCTTCCTCCAGACCTGAACCCAGCCGTGTTGTGGTAGCAGGACAGTCCCGTGCCCAACCAACTCCTGCCATAACCTCAACCTCCGCCGGCACACAAACCAGCTCAGACCCTCCTGTGGACCCAGCTGCCTTCCTGGCATTGACACGAAAAATGGACAAGCTGGTCAAGAAGGTGGACAACCTGAGGCAGGACATGAGCTACATTAAAAAGAGGGTCCGCTCCATCAGGCGCACACTACGGAGGGCGAACCTGTAGCACTTTTGCCCTCTATAACTTTTACCCCTCCCCTCTCTCCTCTTTCCTATTTTCTACTGTTAGTTGGGTTTTGGGGATTAGTATTAGGATAAGTATAGGTAATTAGCTTAGTTAGTTTTAGGGAAGAGGGTGGGGGGTCCTTATTTTTCTATCTTTTTTTTTTGAGTGGGTGGGTGGGTGGGGGGCAATGTTGGGATTCCTGTAAAAAAAAAAAAAATTACAAAAAAATATATGTTTGTTTAGGATAGTATAGTATGTGTGTAGGTTAGTAAGTGTTGTCCTGCATGTGTCCTGTCTCATAATGGTGGGTGGGGGGTTGATGTTTAGATCGTTTCGTTACATGTGTAGAGTAAGTTTAGCTTAGCTTAGCTAGGGACAGTTGTGGGTTAGTAGTAGTCAGGTTAGATTAGTGTAGGTTTACCTTTCCCTTAGTTGCCTCTTGTATTACTCAATAGAAATAAATATATAGTTAACCCTTTACATGATGCGTTAGGTGCTACTTTATCATGGCCTTGACATCAGTGTACCAGAACGTTTTAGTATGACATTTGTGTCCTATGCTCGCCATCCCCAGGAAATTGAGGTTTAACATGCCAGCTACCCGTGTGCTAACTTGTTAAGTATCCACCATTTGGGAGACCCACCATTGGTAGTGTGCATTGATCACCAAGGTTTTGTGTTGGTATGTATCCTACTTCACAAAGAGTGCTTCCAGACTTGTTATTGTGGGTAAATTGATAGGTCGGACAGCAGTGTGAAGTTCAGGGAGATCTTTGTAGATGAGGAGTTGTTCACACTCTTGTCTTGTTGCTTTCATTGCTGACCTACATCATGTGTGTACTGATTCTGCATGACTTTCCTTCATGGAAGTATACTCCGTAAGGGTGATTGATGCACTGTAATTTGTTCATGATTCCTTACATTTTGCGGCATTATTTCTTATTTAAGTATTGCATGGTGCCTACATTTCTCAGCCACCATTGGTTGTCTAGAATAGCTATAGATGGTGCATCATTCTGTCCAACACAGCATGATTGTGTGTGGTTAGTCCCTTCATCAGTTATTTTCCTCAGTATGGTAAGGCTATGATGCAATCCTGGCCACTGCACAAATGTTTTAGTATACATGAAATCAGGACAGTAGTATAGATAATCTACATGGTTGCCACACAGCCACTTTGGAGTTAGGTACTGCACAGTTGAAGTGTGAAATGACACAGAGACACAATAGGTGTGCAAGTGCTAATTATTTATAGGTGGTGTAGTGCAAAATGTCCATTCACCATGTTTGCTGAGTCCGTTCTGGTGCATTCTTACATGGTGATCCTACAGAAGGGGTGTGGATGATGCTCCTGACATGCTGGGGTGATGTCACAGACAGTGCAGAGGGACAGGAATTGGCAAATAGTAGGAGAGAGACATTCACTGGCAATGGGGACAAGTCATACAGTGGATTGCCGAACAGTCATTGAATGTAGTTGTAGTGAGACTGGCATTTGACAAAACGTAGGACCTTGGTCAAAGTAGGCCATGGTGCAGGGACTAGTGCTTCCGGGTACTCTTCCGTGTGAATGTTATCTGTTCCATGTCTTCTTCTTCTGATGTGTGTGTTGCCTGGTGTGTCCTTGTTGTTGTTGGTTGTGAAGGAGCAACACACACCTCAGTGTTAGAAGACATGGAGGCAGACATCCCGGGGGCTGCTCCCTGTGGAGTTATGAAGGGCAGTACTGCAGCAAGGAGGGCCTGCTGGTTTTTGAGAATGGCAGCCACATCACGATGGTAGGCAGCCAGGTCGGCCCTGAGGGGTTCTATGTTGCATTCGTGCACACTTTGACTGGATTGCAGTTGTAGTTGTTGTGTCAACTGGATGTCAGCTGTGCAGATTTCCTTCTGTGTTTTGACAAGTTCCTGCAAGAGAGATGTTCGGCCTTGCATAGCAGCTGCCTGATCAGCAGAAGACATCATGCATGAACGCACCCCCTCAAGGCTGGCTGTCATAGTTTGCATCCCCACCCACACCTCCTTGGCCAGCTCCCACTGTACCCCAACGACGGTTCTTTCGAAGCTGGTGCCAGTGTCGTCAGAGTCCTCAGCTGTGTTGGAGCTGGCAGGTCTTACAATTGGGGTGGCGGGTGGTTCTCCTGTGGTGGCTGCTTCTTCTGTGCTCCTCCTTGTGACTGAAGGTGGGGTTTGGAGGCTTTCAAGGACCATTTGGATGGTCTCCTGTGGGATGTTTATGGGCTCGTCATCCATGTCATCAGGGAACTCAGGGACAGGCATATCGGCAGGAGATTCATGTTCCTCTGCAATGAAACAGGGTACAATTAGTGTGTCTGTGTTGTGACAATTTTGCACTAAGATACAAGCCTTTGGATGCCTTAACTTTGTGCTCTGTGTTTGTCTTGGTATCTGCTGTCTGTCATAGGGCATTGTTGTAGGCCTGTGGCCCACCTGTGTGTCACATGTATGATATGGAGCTATCAGACTTGTCTGCCTGATCGCCTCTAGGTGTTGCTTTGTAATTATTTAGGAATAGGCATGTTTTTGTCCTACTCCTCCCTCCGTGTTTAACTATTCTTATGGAGGGACATTTTGTTGGGTGGGCTCTCATTATCCTACATGAGATTACTGGCTTTCTAGACAGCAGGATAGCTAATGGTGTGGGGGACTAAGTCTGACACACTTGTAAATAACTATGTCACCCTGATTCATTCTTTTTGCTCTGGCTAACTAGCAGTGCCTCTGGTCTCCCACAGCAAAGGAATGTTTAGACATCTGAGCGCATGACATCTTTGGAACTTCTCAGGTAAGTCGTGGTCACTCAGATCCTACACAATTCTCTCTTTTCCGGTATGTTCTCATACACAAATGACAAAGACAGTATTTGTTTAATATGATGTTTCATTGTACAACTGACTTGTAGATATTTAGGTGTGAGCCACAATAACCCAAACAATACAAACTGTTAGAATTGAAATAGTCAGCAGGAGAGAAATACATTAGTACACAGCTATCATGGTGCCTAACAGTTTCTACTCTCCCTCTGCTTGTTCTATTTATAGCACAGCATGTTAAGCTTGGAGCTTGCCTGTCTGAATCACTGGGGAGACATCATCCCTCATATCAGAGGAATGGCCTGTGATCTGGTTGTGCATCAGCAGCAAGGCAGGCAGCGTCTAGTTGTGGTTCTCTGTTTGGAAACTCCCTCTTGCGTGTCTTGGGACAAGGAAGTGATTTTATAAGTCATATGTCATTGTGATGACAAAGTGTCCCTACGCAGGAATGCCAAATCTTAACCCCTACCACATCTATCGGCAAAGTACCAGACTGTATCCTTGACTGGGGCACAGAGTGAATATGTTCTGGCAAACTCCAGTGCAGAAGTAGGCAAAACAGTGTGATTTGACTAATTAACAACACCGTAGGACTGGCTATTTGCTAAATTAACTGATAGGAAGGCCAATAAGAAGCATTTAGTGCAAAGTGCTCTGAGGCTCTTAGATGTGAGCAAATGAGTAAAAGTACATTCAGGGTAAGGTGCACAAAGGCCTACAGCCTGAAGCTAATGCGCAAAGTATACGTTACACTTACCACACTACACTTTGACTGACTGTGGGTGTTGTGAATGCCCTGGCAGCACACTTGCCTCTCAGGACCTGCCCCATACACTTTTTATTCACATTGCCCGAAATGTACATGTGAAGTGGCATTTACCCTGCATGTGCGTTGTGTCGTGGTAGTCTGCGCTGTCCTGTCCTTGAATCCCTGTGACGATCTCCTCCGGGATGACGGCTGCGACCATCTCCTCCATGTGGTCCAGGGCCTCCTGTTGTGCTGGACTCCCCCCTCCAGTCTGCATTGCTGCCTTCCTGTTCCTGGCCATTTTCTCTTTTGTCCTACGTTTGCAGTCATGCCAGCGTTTCTTACACTCAGTGACTGTGCGGCGTTCTTCAGCCACACTGTTGATCTTGTCCACAATTTGTTTCCATATGGCCTCTCTCCTACTGAGTGGCAATTTAGAGGTGATGAGCAGTTGGTTTCTGGTGTTCCGTCACCTCTTTCACCAGGATTTCCTGCTCCTCTTCACTGAAGCGACACTTTCTTTTTTTTCTAAACATGTCCTGGTTCCTGTATGGATCCTCCTGGCTGGTTCCTGGTCTGCTGTCATCCTCCTGGGGTCTGTAGTGGCATCTGGGATCCATTTTGGCTCTCCTCTGCTGAAAGGGCAGTTTTAGCGCTAAAATTTGACGCAATAGCGTGAAAAAAAACAACGCTTTCCGGGTTGCGCTGTCGTAAATCGACCCACAGTGATGTGCGTCGCCTTAACGTTGGTTTTCCTTTACGACGGAACGCCGCTGTGTGCGTCACGAAATAATGACTCCCACCTGTTGGTTGCGCCGCCGTACGTCAAAGTATAAATTGGACGCCCGCACGGTGCTTCAAAATGGCGTTAGCCGGCGCTAATTTTTTTGACGCAAAACTGCGTTAGCGCAGTTTTGCGTCAAAAAGTATAAATATGGCCCTTAATGTCATATTAAAATATAATTATGTTATGGATAGTTCATGGAGAGAGATAAATGTTTTATCAGTAACAATATGAAATGTATCCTTAATCAGGTTTGGTGTCCTAATATATATTTTTTTAAATTGAAATTTCTAGCAATTAAAATATTAAAAGAAATGATGTTAAAATGTTAGTGCTTGGAAAAGATGCACCATGGATGATGTTACAATCACAGCAATAACATATCTGACTAGCAGGTGCTTACATTTTAATGTCTTGGAAATATTTCCACCACTGTGACACTTTCTTAACCACTGCTTGCATGTAGGACAACAGGGTGCCAACCCAAATTCGTAAGCAACATTAGTATTGGATGTAACATTTTCCATACTATAGGTACATGAAGGCTATTGCCCTGTATCAGTGCAAAGTGACTTTTTGCCAAATGTTGATGGAATATACCACCTGCCAAACTTTACTGAATGCCAATGATATAAAATATTTATCTGAAATGTATTATTCAAAAATAACTATCATCCAGTCGGCAACAATATGTCAGTACCTGAAAAATCTATTAGAAATAAGCTTGAGGGCCTCATTTAAGTTTGACATGCACTCAGGCACCAAAATAATGGAGTACGTTTTCCACCAGACTGGTGGCCTACTCACTCTGTTTTGAGCAAGTTGGAATCTCATGCTTAAATTAGTGTAGATTTTGCTGGCACCTCCAGCAGAAAACTCATACCGGCATCTCAACAGACTAGGAGCTGTCATTGTAAGTACCTCAGACCATCCACCCCATTTAGGGAAGGCATTTTGATGTCCATTTATTTTAAGATTTGGAACCACCAAGAAAAACCTGTCACTGCCAAATCTAAAAAATATAAAATGCCCCTCAAATCATACAATAGAGCATCAGTCATTATATTTTTCACAAAAACTATCTCCAACTACGGGATTTTTCTAAAAGGAAAATAGTTGATGCCCAGCTGCATGAACTTTAGCTGCACACAGTGAAAGTTCAATCTTCATAGCAATCAGTGCCTTCAGAGGAGCAGACCGGGAGGCACAGAGATCTCCACCAGACAGATACACATCTCTTAACATAGTGGGATCTACAAGCTTTGTTGTCTAGGTAACTATAGTATATTCCTTCTTCTGCCCATGCATAAAAGATTAAAGACTAGCAGGTATAAATTACCACAATAAAATGCACTAACATACATCATAATGAAACTCTGTGCCTTATTTTGAGTTTGTCTGTCAATATACTGTGGAACAAAAATGGCAATTATACCAAAAAGTATAATAAAAAGATTGTAGTAAATGCCACTTGTAATGTAGGGAAGAATCTCCCACCACATCTGTGACAAACAGCCATATTTAGTGCTTGACAAAGAGGGTACGCCATCACAAACATGGCAGATGTCCTGTCCGCAGAATTACAAGTGCATTATAGTCAAGGGCACTTGTAATGTGGTGGATAGGCTATTTGTCATGTTTGTGATGGAGTCCGTGTTCAACAACTCTAGTTAAGGCCAAGAGTACCTGTAAAAGTAGCACAAAATACAGACATATTTGTGGAGTAGATGAATAGCATTCACACATGATAATGTTATGTAATTGTCAACATTTGTCAATATTACATTATAACATGTTAGACCAAGTGGACCAATAAATATGGTTAAATACATTTATTTTCTAATTGTGTGAAGAAATGTGACTTACTTCCCGGAATGGAAAGCATTGTCAGATTATTGTTAATATGACATCTGGTTGTAACAATCAATTGATACATTAGTTTCATTTTGATGTATAGATGTTTTGTTCAATATTTAGCACATTCCGAGGGGGGGAGCCATCCTGTCATCTGGGAAAGTTTTAGAGCAGTCACTAGATTTGGAGGGAGGTGCTAATGGTACTGAATGACTCATAGCCACAGAGGCTGAGGAAGTGTGCACTGAAGACAGTTTGGGGTAAAATTCCATCACACAGCTGGATGACGCACAGACCCCGGCGAACCCTTGTAGTAGCAGCAAAGACTGTCATCTTCTTCTGGAGCTGAGACCAACCCCATCCTCATTGCTCTTGCAACCTCCTGAGACAGCCCACCCTACCCTATAGACATCAGGCAGAGGTCTCCTTTGCACCAAGCACTACACACGCCATACATGCTCACACACAACCCAATCAAGGAACTGCAGAAATTAAACTTCATATGTACAGCTGAAGGGAGTGATACAAACCTCTCCTATATCAGTTAGCACTCCCCACAGCTTAAGTTGTGATAAATAAACAGCTCCACTAAAAGAGCAGAAGTCCAATGTTACACCATCATACCAGAGGTTGTGAACATTCTATGGAGGTGACACGTGATGAGATCTTCTAAATATAAGTAACGTGTAGGTGTACTTTATTTGTGCACTCTGTAATTTAAGTGAAAAATAACTTGAGGGATGTACTTACAAATCTATCAGATGAGTTTGTATTCATTTAATAGAAACAAGCTGTGTACTTAATAAAAGCAAAGAGCATGTTAAGAACAATTTGCTTAGAACAGGTCGGCATGTGTTTTTTGCTGTTAAATTAAAGCAAATTAGTCAGGACTCGGACGAATATCAATAAAGTTTCTCCTTAAGACCAGTGAGCGTAAAAAAAATGAAAAGTGTTACTTAAACATCCATATCCAATATAGAGCTAAAAAATGTGAGCAACTTATTATACATGAAAAGATAAAGGGGGTCATTATGACCCCATTTTCGATGGTAATGTGGCGGTAGTACTGCCAATGGCGGTAGCGGGCGCCGGGCTGGAGATAAGAATCTCCAGCCCGGTGGCCGCTATTGTACCACCACAGGCATTTTGACCCTGCCTACCCGCATGGTTTTTGTGGTGTTCGTAACACCACGAAGACCATGGCGGTAATTATTTCCCTATCACTGATAGGAGGCCCCCTCCCCCCCAACAACTCCCCAGATGCCCCCACCCCCTCTTCAACCATGCTCCCCCTTCAAATCCCCCACCCCCTACACACGCACGCAGACACGCACCACACACCAGGCATACTCACACCCACTCACAGGCATACACTCATGCATCCATTCATTCATGCACACATCTGCACCACATTCACAATGACACTCAGACATGCATTCACATATCCATACTTACACATATTGTCACACATGCATACACAGACGCAAACAACACTACACATACATTTGCATTCATGCACACACTCATGCACACACCCCCCCCACACACAACACCCCCCAAACCCCACCCCTGTCGGAAACCTGACTTACCTGAATACAGGGCATCTTCTGGCAGGGGACGGGATGGGGCGCTGCTACTGCCAGCAGCACCCACCAGCAGAACACCGCCAGATGGTATTATTTTTCATAATACGGCTGGCGGATGTCTACTGGTGTGGTGCTGCTGGTGGTAGCAGTGCCACCTTAAGACCGTCTGCCAGCATGACCACAGACAGATTTCTGCCCTTCTTGTAGCAGAAATCCAGCCGGGGTCATATTATGGGTGACGGATGTTAGCCATGGCAATGGTCTTTTAGCGGCCGTCACCGCGGCAGTAGGTAGTTATTACCGCCAATTACATAATGAGGACCAAAGTGCCTTGACACAGGGCTATGCCTACCAGGTCATCACAGGTTTCTAAGTTGGGCCCATGGTTTAACCATACTATTAAAAAAACTATACATTTTGTCCATCTTAAATCATAAACTCTCAAGTAGAAATGTAGTTAAGAATAATGGATAGGGGATGCTGTCTGTTGATGAAAAGCCAGTAACAAGGTGTAACCCGTAATATTTATACTTATGCACTGTACCATTAGAAAGGGGACCACCAGATGCCACACAGTATAAGCAACACCGTGTCTCAATCAAAAAACCTGTAACGATGTAAGCAGGATCAGGAGAAGGGTGCATATCAAAACGCCAAAGGCCCAGAGTGATCTCTGGTAAGTGAGCAAGCCTATTCAGGTAATCCGTGTATTTAAAGAGTGGAAGTCGAATTCCACAGAAAAGGGCTAGGCAATTTGCACTGAAAGCCCGTAAATTACAAGAAAAGACATGGATAGCGTACTGTATACCATCTTGAAAGTGTGCTGCAATGTAATTTAATTACAGGCGCAATCTTAAAATGTATCTAGAAATAACAGGATAAAAAGCAACAAATATATGTACTTGAGGGAAAAGTGAAGGTTGCCCAGAAAGGGCTTATCTTTCTACTTTTTTTTAGTATTGCAGTCATGAAAATGAGTTGGACAAGAAGATCCACCTTGCTGCCTTTCTGTGAAGAATTTGTTTAGTAGTCTGAACAGGTCTGCAGGGCATATTTTAAATTAGTCGATTTTAGGTCGGTCTGTGCATGTTTTTGTTAGAGGAGTGTGTGACCAACTTGGTAGGATGTTTTTTTTAACCTAGTGTGCTGATATGTTCCTGAGTTTGTATTGCAAATGGTAATCTTCTGTTAATGTTATATTCTGTCATTCTGTAAGTTTATCTCAGCATTTCTAGTTGCTAAGGTGCAGACATTTCTGAAGTGATAAGGATAGTGTCCTTTGAGAGAGGAATGTTCCTAAAGAGTATTGTTGAAGGTCAACACACTTTTTGGATGTCTGTGCACTAGCTTGTCCCTAGGGGTAGTGGAGTGTTAAAAGGCAAACCTGGGATTGGGTAACTATTCATCTCCTTTTTTCTGATATGTACCAAAGTTTCATGATTAGAAGTGTGGACCTGACTTGTGAGAGGTTCTGAATTGGAACCAAAGGTGAGGGTTTTGGCTACTTTTCCAGTACATTGTCCCTAGAAATACTCAGTGCTGATTTGAAGCTTTGACTAAATTTCTCTAGGGGCTTGCTGTTCCAATTTGTTCTGTAATATTTCTGCTTGATCATTGAAATGCTGCTTGGAACTACAATTTCTGATGTATGGTCTAACAGTTATATTGTCTCTTAGTGATCTCAGATGGAAAGAACTGTAGTGTGGAAGTACATTTCTATTTGTGGGTTTTCGATGTACAGTTGATCCAAAGTGCTTATCTGAAATTTGAGTATCCCAGTCAAAAAAATGTGATGGCCATGACTGGCCAGGTTAAATTGAGATAGGGGTCCTGTGAATTCAGCCATTTCAAACTTGTAATACATCTGTTATTAGTGCCTTCCCAGATACAGATGATTAATGGTGGGTAAATAAGGGGGTGTTTTCATGTCATGCTGGATGGAGGTTAGTGGTGCAGGAAAAGGCAAAGAACAAACAAAGCAATCGTGCATAAGTAAGAGTGATCATGGACAGAAAATCTTTATTTTTGGTGTTAACTAAATAAATAAATCTGCAGTGCATGTTGTCTTTCGCTTAGCTATGATCAGTGGACCAAAATCACATCTTAAAATATAATTTTGCTGGAATTAGTTACCCAAACCTGACAATTTCATTTCAGGGTTTCTTCTTTTTGGCACAAGATTCAATTGTAGCTAATTTCATTAAACAATACAAAGTGGTTTCTTAGGTTGCTGAAATTAAGCTGGGCCTTTTGAAGTATAGATATTTTTCAAATAATTGCCATTCGTAAAAAGAAACTGAAGTCTGCCAATGGTCCATGAAAGACATTGATATCTTTTCCATGGAAAATTCTGCAGCCTTTGCTAATACATGCAAACAGCATCACATAGCTATAGCAGACGCTAAATTTCCACACATAGTGGCTCTCACATTTATGCTACTAAAGCGTTCACCACAGCTGAATTTGTTGTATCTATTCTGTGAGGAGAGAAGCAGCGACTGCTGCAACCTGTGCTGTAAATTTTCTTTGTGTTAGGAAACCTACACTGCTGTAGCCAATGCAGTAACTGAACTGCATGTTTTTGAAGCTTGGCTAGTACCTCTTTTTTTATAAAAAATGCAAATTGATAGTCACTCTCAAGTTCAGGGGCTGCTGTGCTGGGGGGCAAAGAGGGACAGTCTTGGGTGTGTGATGCGAGAGCAGTACAGGGTTCAATGGGGATGAAAGAGAGTTTTCAGAAGTAGCACAGGGTCCAAAGGGGGAAAAAGAGTGTTCAGTGTAGGAAGCAGAGATGTGCAGGTTGTGAGCAACGCTAGGTTGCTAGGTTGCTGCAAAGTAAGTTTTATGAATAGGCATGAATGGCAGGGGAGCATCCTAGGGGGGCTGGAGGAAACAGTGCAATGCGCGGCGAATCTGCAGTGGTTGTGTGGGAGGGGGAAGAGAAGTGCAGGGCTGCAGGGGTGTAGCACCTCAAGAGACCAGAAATAAGAAGTGCAAGTTGTCAGGGGTAGCACGTCATTGCCATTTGCAAAAAGAGGCAATACTTGTAAGTTATCCCTTTGAGGAATATTTTTGTAGAAAATTCAGTATTTATTGTATATCCTTTATATATAGTGTGTCATTAATAAAAATTCGCAAAATGCGTCCAAAGCCAGAGATTCTTTCTTTGCCTTGACCATAGGTCACAGGATCTGGAGTGAAACAGGAAATGTGATAAGGAACAAAAATTGGCAGACACCATGTTTTAGCATAACTGAAAACACAACGGTTCTTTCCCAGTGCGGTTGCCATTGACACCCTAATTTGTCTGCCTCTTTCTGCTGGAGTTTTAAGTGCATTATCTTATTGGTTTTAAAGTTTTCATCTCACTTATTCACAGTGAGGAAAATGAGAGCAAATCAGTGATGATGGATTACCTAATTTTCTGGGCCGAATAAAGCAGTTTTATAAGACTGTTGATTTCTGGCTTATTAGTTGATAGAAACATTTATCAGTTTCAAACCGGGGAAAAAACTTCAAGCACTGATTGCATTTTAAAACTTTCATTAATGTTTCCACGTAATATCTAATGTTTGACATGAATATGGTAATAACAAAGTTGGGGATGCAGTCTTGCGGCAGAAATGTGTCTGTTTTGCTGGTCTTCTCTTTCTTCTGCTGTAGGAGTGTTAGAATATATCAATTTTAATAAGGGGAATTCCTCAGATTACTAAAGTTTAGTAATTCTGATTAGCATTCTTCTTTCAGAAGGTAATACACCAAGACACAGAGGACTTGATTAAATTATTATAAATACATTTTACAAAATCAGGAAAAACACAGACAGAAGAAAATTGCAGATTACATTTTTATCTTATGCAAAAGGGTAGCTTTATTGCCAGTTCGTTTTAATAGCAAGATTCGAACACAATTTTACATACTGCTGAAAATCAGACAGCAAAGATAGTGAGAAATACAAACGTGCTTCCTCTTTTGGAAAATAAAGAGCAAAGCAAGAAAATATCCTTGGCTGGGTAAAAATAATTACATTTGATGAGTAATATAGCACATTTAGCCCTGAAGTATTCAAAAGTAGCTAGCACAGTGCTGTGCCAAAAACAGCAGCGCCAAGCTGCACCACTTTGAAAATGCAGGGTTTGCACCATATTTACAGGAATACAGCGCATCCATCCGTTTCCCCCTGCACCGGCACTGAATTAAGCTGCCTGACCCAATGCAGGAATCCTTGTACCATAGTGCAAGGATTCTGCGTTGAGGGGATAGATTGTTTTCTGTGCAGGAAGGTGTCCATTCTTGCACATAAACAATCTTTAATGGCGACTTGGCACTTCTATGTGTGCTGCAGAATGACGCTGAAGTACTAAAGCATCATTTTGGAATGATTAATAATGTGTAGGGAGGGACACTTTCTGGGACATAAACAATCACCCATGACATTTTGCTCTTTGTATTTGTGCTGCAGAATGCAGCACACATGGTAAAAGCAAAAAACGAGGAGGAATAACAGCATTCCTGCTTGTTTTGCCATGCTAACGCCATCCCTTGGGTGGCGGTAGTTTTTGGCGCTGCCACAGGTTTACGATTACTCGTAAATCTGGGGCAGTGTCAAAAGCAATAGAACACCCACTGCAACACCCATTGCACAACCCTCTAATGCAAAAAACTGCATCAGAGGCGCCCATATTTACAAGAAGGCATAACACCACAAAAAGTGGCGCTACACCTCCTTGTAAATATGGAGCAGTGGTTAGAGTCATCAGATCATCACGAAACTTGACACTCCGGTGGCGCTAGGGACTCTTAAATCTGCCCCTTAATCTATTATTCAAGAGAAAAACTCCATAATGAAAGCATTTATTGATGAAACATTTAAGATTTTCCAAAAGCAAAAGGTTATTTTTTCAATTGTAAAAGACAACGCACTGAGAACAAATAAATATTACATGCAGGCACCATTTCAAATTGGCTAGTCATTGGAGGGAAGATACTGGGCCCGAGACATCGATTCTGGCTGATATGTCCACCTCAACTACTAGCCGTAATGAGAATTGGAAACATGTGGAAACCAGGTTTGCATGATCTTTTTCCATTTAGTTTCCCTAATTGACACCCTTTTTCCTACAAATGTTCCTCCTGCTGAACTGTAACTCATTTAATTTAACAGCGTGTGTTTCCGCAGCCTGTAAAACATGTAATCATCTGGAGCAGTATCCATGCCTATAATACTGCTGTGCCCTATTACCCGTGGGACTTCAGTTTTGCTACAAAATGGTGCCAGAAAATCATTTGTAGCAGTCTTCTCCAAGGTCACTTTATAGGATTGCCAGCCACTAGCTACGCAGCGTTGGATGCTCGTACTTCCCATGCATGACTCAGCTCAACACAGTCCTTAACCTAAAAGTACCTATAGCGAATCCCCATCCTCATGGAATTCATTTGGCTCATTTTGCTGGCCAGCACCATCTTCAAAAGATGCTGCATCATTTACAAAGCCAAATTGATTAGCATCCTCTCTTATCTTGCCGACAAGCTCATTTTCTTTGGTGGTTCTCAGCACTTGTTGCCAAGACACCATCAAACAGCAAACTAAGAAGTGTAAAAAAGAAAAAAACTAAGCAAGAAGCCTTTTCCATCTTTGCACCTAGGATCTGGAACATCATCCCCATATCCATCAGGATGTCTCAACTGTGCCCCAATTTCATGGAAAAAAGAAGACTTACCTGTTGGAAAGTGGATTATTGGTAAGGGCAGGTACGCACCTACACTTAGTGATAGGCCACAAGTCCTCCACTTAGGTCCAGGCATGATCTCAATAAATTGATCCTGGCTCAACCCTTGGTAGCATGGCAACAAGCAACAAGGCTTAATTTAAAAGACAAAGGCCCTCATTATGACATTGGTGGTAAATACCGTTTACCGCTGTGCTGATGGCCGCCAACGTACCGCTACACTGGCGAATATCCGTTCACCATATTATGACACACATACACCAATCTGACAGAATACAGCCACATACACAAATCCGTCAGACCAAAGGTCAGTGATAAACTGCCAGTTCCAAAACCCACACTGTTACGCCAAGAAAACAACATCCATTACATTATGACCCACGAGTTACCAAGGCAGACATTCAACAGTGGTAAACCATTGGCCGTACATACTGCGGTGCTCAGAATGGACACCCACATACAAAACAACACTACATTGGACAATAAGAAAGATACACACCTGAATGTCATGCACACACCACATGCACCCACCCACACCACTATAAAACACACACCCACATTACCCACAACCCCTTACATACAACAATTGCCACCAGGAGACTGAGAAGGAGAGCTCAGAGACAACTAGACACACACACTATACACTAGACACACCCCTCACGCACTCCACATCACACACCCCACCACATTACCCAACACACCCTCACCAACACACATCACACCACACCCATGGCACCACAAAGGCACCCCCATTTCACTGAGTAGGAGTTAAGGGTCATGGTGAAGGAAATCGTCAGGGTAGAGCCACAGTTCTATGGAGCACAGGTGCAGCAAATATCTATAGCAAGGAAGACTGAGCTATTGCTGAGAATCATGGACAGGGTCAACGCTGTGGGACAGCACCCAAGAACAAGGGATGACATCAGGAAGAGGTGGAATGACATATGGGGGAAGGTACGTTCCATTGCAGCAAGACACCAGCTTGCCATACAGAGGACTGGCCGTGGAACCCAACCTTCTTCTCCACAACTCACAGCTTGGGAGGAACAGGTGCTGGCAACACTGCATCCTGAAGGAGACGCCAGAGTTGGCGGAGGACTGGACACTGGTAAGTCAACTTACAACAGTTTTCACCCCCCATACCTGCATGCCATCACAACCCCTCACCCTCACTCCCATCACTCCACCACATCCCCACACTCCAACACATCTCACTAATCCCAATGCCAGGCCCTGCATGCTGTACCAATGCATGGACACCCCTCCCAGCCCTGCATGCACAGCATAGGGAAACAACATATCACAATACACCAAGGGCCAGATGTAGCAAACAGTTTGCGAGTCGCAAACGGCGAAAATCGCCGTTTGCAAGTCACAAACCTGAGTTTGCTATGCAAAAATGGAACCGACTCGCAAAATGCATTTCAGAGTCGCAAATAGGAAGGGGTGTTCCCTTCCTATTTGCGAGTCGCTGTGGTATGCAACTCCATTTGTGACCGCGTACGCGGTGGCAAATGGAGTCGCAGTTACCATCCACTTTAAGTGGATGGTAACCCACTTGCAAACGGGAAGGGGTCCCCATGGGACCCCTTCCCCTTTGTGACTGGACCCCAAATTATTTTTTCAGAGAAGGTAGTGGTCCAAGGGACCACTACCTGCCCTGAAAAAATCCGAAACAAAAGTTTTTTTTTGTTTTTTTTAACTGCAGCTCGTTTTCCTTTAAGGAAAACGGGCTACACTTGAAAAAAAAAAAACTGCTTTATTTAAAAGCAGTTACGAACATGGAAGTCTGCTGACTACAGCAGGCCTCCATACCCGTGAGTGCCCATAGTCGCTATGGGGCCGCAATTTGCGACCCACCTTATTAATATTAATGAGGTGGGTCTTTGCGACCCCATAGCGACTCGCAGACGGTGTCTGAGACACTGTTCTGCATTGCAAATTGCGAGTTGCAATTTGCAAAGTTGCTACATCTGGCCCCAACATACACAAGCAAAAGCTGGCAGGGCAACACCAACCATAGAAGGGCAGCTACAGATGTACAAATTTCATACACTTGAAGCATAATACATCATTCACATCCCCACAGGTACCCCAGCCAATGTCACTGGAGATGAGGTGCCACCACTATCCAGTCCCCCAACAGAAGAGGGCCACAGTGATGACAGTAACTCTGGACTTCTGGATCTGGACGACCTACCTGGCCCATCATGGCCCACTGGGCAGCCGGTCACCCAAGCCTACTCACAGACCACCACAGAGCTTTCCCCATCAGGAACCAACACCACAGCACCCACCCAGCATACCCACACCTATGTCCCCAGGACACATCAACAAGTAGTGTGCCCACCTGTACAGGGATCCCAGGCCACACCTGGCACACAAGACAATCACGAACCTGGGGTCATTGGCAGTGGGCACACCATTCAGGGGACAGAGGCACAAGCCAACAGGGACACTGGGATGACTTCTGTGCACCAGGGGGAGGACAGGAGCAGGGAACCGACTCTCCAGGATGCACTCTCCAAGATCCTGGGAGCCTACCAGCATTCCCAGGACACGATAGGCCAGATCCACACAACGTGCAGGGGAACAGGCAGCTGCAGGAGGGACAGTACCAGGGGATCAGGGAGGACTTGCAGGCCATCAACAACACCCTGATGGCCATAGCAGGGGTGCTGGCAGACAAGGCCAACATCATGAGGGAGGCAGTCTCACACCAGCAGGCCCCTGCCACTAGCCAGTCATCTGAAGAGCCTTCCACTTCCGCTGCTGCTAGTTTCCAGGAGGCCCCACCACAAGACTCACAGGCTACCAGCACCCCTCCCCCTGCAGAAGGTGAACCACCCCTCAAACATTCCCTGCAATCCAGACAGAAGCCAGAGACACTTGCCAAGACCCCCGCCAGGAAATTAGATTCTCCTTATTGTCAGCCATGTGTCCCACACAGTCACCCTGTCCACCTTGAACTGCCATTTCTCTCTTCCTAAGTCCCCTTGCACAATGCACCTGTGCTACAAACAGACTGGAACAATTCACTGGACTTTCCTCCATCATCACCCCATCCAATTGCACTTTCCCCTACGTGTTAACACTTTAATAAACACCCTTTTATAAAAATCGATTTCTATTATGTCATGCATTTCAAATATGTATTGATTGAAACAGGTACAACCAGTGCAAATGAACTACATAGAATGAGCATAGAATTAATGACCTGTAGCTGGCTTTTGTGATCACACCAGGTGTATTTGTCATATCACCAACATCTGCAAAATGAATAGCCAGAGGGAACAGTAAGTGGACATAGAATTGGGAAATACCAGCATGCCAATGCCACACAGAATACAACCAAAGTAACTGAAATGTAAAGTTGCACTGTCTCACCTGTGTGTCATTTGAAGTACTGATGGATTACAGTTGTTCTGTTGTCCTCATCCTCATCCTCTGCCTCCTCATCCTCACTGTCCACAGGTTCAACTGCTGCTACAGGGGCATCTCCAGTCTCCTCCTCCTGCAGAAAAGGGACATGGCATCTGAGGGCCAGATTGTGTAACATGGAGCATGCCACTACTATCTGACAGACCTTCTTGGGTGAGTTGCACAGGTATCCACCGATTAGATGGAGACACCAGAGCCTGGCCTTCAGGAGGCCAAAGGTTCTCTCAATAATCCTTCTGGTTCACCCATGTGCCTTATTATAACGTCCTTCTGCCCTTGTCCTGGCATTCCTCACAGGGGACAGCAGCCATGATAGGTTTGGGTAACCACAGTCACCTGCAAATATTGAGGGACAACATTTAGCCATACACTATCCCATATGGCCCACACCATACTGATACACCAACATATACTGAGTGGGAACCAGGGCTCACCTATTAGCCACACCCTGTGCCTTTGTAGTTGGGACTTCACATTTGGGATCCTGCTATTCCTCAGGACAAAGGCATCATGCACGACTCAGGATTGACGTGGGAGATGGGAGATGTACTGGTCCTCCAAGCACACCATCAGCACATTCATGGAGTGGAAACTCTTCCGATTCCTCAACATCTGTTCATTCTGGCAGGGGGAGGGCAAATGCAATATGTGTTCTGTCAATCGCCCCAATTATATTGGGGATATGTCCCATTGCATAAAACTTGGCCTTCACAGTGGCCAAATCCTCAACCTTGGGAAATGCAATGTAGCTGCATATGTGTTTTGTCAGGGCAGACAATACTCTTGGCAGCACTATTGAGAACATTGGCTGTGACACTCCTCCTGCCAGCCCACTGTCACTTGGAAAGGACCAGTTGCCAGGAAATGGAGCACTGATAGAATTTGCACAAGAGGGGGGATCCCAGTGGGGTGACGGATAGCAGATAAAAGGTCAGGCTCCAATTGGGCCCACAGCTCTGGGATTGCGGCCCTGTCCAGTCTATAGGTGAGGATAATGTATCTGTCCTCCAGTGTAGCCAAGTCAACTAGGGGTCTGTACACCGGGGTATGTTTCCATCTCCTATTCATCCACAATGGTAGGAATCTAAGGGAAAAAAGAGTGAGGAGCCTGTCACAAACTGAATAGTGGAGCCACAACAGTAGTTTGCAATCTGTATACCTGAAATGGGTCAGGGTGATCTGTACAGTATGTGCCTATTTCTCCTGTGACGCAGCATTATTCCATAGGCCTGCCTCCCCCCCCCGAAATGGAGTCCACCTGTCCTGTGTGGAGGGACAGGTGGAAGTGAGTTAATGCCGCTGACAGTGTGCGCCGTGGCAGAGGGCGGTCGGGAACCGCCGTGCAATTCCTCAATGGTTAATATTGGGCTCTATGGGGTACAGTGGCCAATGGTGATCTACGCCGGCGGTGACGATATGCACTACCATGGACGTGACTGCCATTTTCTATATGATTCCTCGCTTGTTTCCTGACCTTCTATAGGAGAGGAACTACACTGCATGTGCTGCTGTGACCTGTGTCTAGAACCTACCATGGCCCGTGTGACCAGGGAAAGGGTCCCAGCTTTCACTTCAGAGGAGTTGGAGACACTGCATGTGCTGCTGTGACCTGTGTCTAGAACCTACCATGGCCCGTGTGACCAGGGAGAGGGTCCCAGCTTTCACTTCAGAGGAGTTGGAGAGACTGGTGGATGGGGTCCTACCCCAGTACGGACTGTATGGGCCTCCAGACCAACAGGTGAGTATACTGAGGGCACGATGCATGTTGCATGCATGTATGGAGGTGTGTGTGAAGGCATTGTGTAAGGGGGAGGGATTCCCCCTGGCTGGGTACACTTTGAGTGCTGGGGTTTGTGTGTGCCAATAGTGCTGTAAATGGGTATGGTGGGCCATTTGTGTAACTGGCTGTACTGTTTGTCTAATGGTGTTCTCATGTCTGTATTGCCTCTGCAGGTCAGCGCCCATCAAAAGAAGGGTATATGGTGTGCCATCGCCAAGGAGGTACTGACCCTGGGGGTCTATGGCAGACAGAGCATCCACTGTTGCAAACGGTGGGAGGACCTGAGACGCTGGGCATGGAAGACCGCGGAGCCCCAGCTGGGGATGGCCTCCCAACGAGGAAGGGGTCCCCGTCGAACCCTGACCCCCCGATGGGCCGCATACTGGCGGTTGCCTATCCAGAGCAGGATGGGCGCTTGAGGGCAACACAGCAGCCACAATGTGGTAAGTACAGTGGCTATCATTACAACTTACGCCTGGTGGGGTGGTATCCGGGTGGTGGTTGTGTGTCAGTGTGTGCCCCTAGGCCAAGCCAGACATAGCAGCGTAGGTCCTCTGGTGGCTAAGGGTCTGAAGGGAAAACACTGCCTTCCTAGCTTGTTAGCATCCACTACTGGCCAGGGCTGTGTGTGTCCCAGGTGTGCTGCAGTTGGCGGTGTGTACCTTGGTGGCTAGCAATATCAGTGTTAGTGCAATACATAGTGCGTAGGCCTGTACCCGTGTGAGCGGGTGCTGTGTACACCAACAGTGGTGTTGGTGCAGTCATTGACCCAGTGTATCCTTTGTCGCTCTCCCCCCATTTCTTGTTTTGTCAGCCTGTCCTTATGTGCATTAGCATCATCTGGTGGAGGAGCAGAGGCACCGGCTACAGAGGGAACTGCATCTCACAGGATGTGACCTCTGTGACCACCACAGCTACAGGTATAGCCACCACACCCCGTACCAGCATCACTGTCCCAGCACCCCCTCAGCGACTTACCCGTGCCCGCTCACCCATGAGGGTTGGCATCTCCTTCGCCCCAGGCACCTCAGGCCCTGCCCCAGTGAGCCCTGCTGACCTGAGTGAGGAGGCTATTGACCTCCTGAGATCCACTTCTGTAGGGCAATCAACCATTGTGAATGCTATCCAGGGCTCCAGGGGCTAACAGCCCAGATGCAACAATTAAATGCATTCCTGGAGGGCATTCACACTGGATTGGCGGCCCAACAGAGATTGATTCAGGCTCTGGCCTCCTCTCTGATGGCAGCCATTGTCCCTGTTTCTACCATCCCCCCTCCAACTTCCACTTCCCAGTCCCATTTACCTCAACCCTAAGTCATCCCAAGCACACAGCCAGATGAGCATGCACACAGTGCAACAGACAAGTGTCACAGGCAAACACAAGCACCACACTTCATCCCTCAAGCACTCACACAAACACCATTCAGTTGCAGACACAACAACATCCACTATTTCCACTGTCTCCCCCTCCTCCTCCTCCTCCATCTCCCACCCAGTTATGTCCACAATCACACCTGAATGCACTACATCATCATCCTCTACCTGCATCATCACCACACCAAGCAGAGCACATACCTCACTAGCAGACACCTCCACAACATCCATGCACACATCCCCTGTGTCCTCTCCCACCGTGTCTGTCCCCCCTTCTAAGGTACACAAACGCAAGCACTCAGACACCTAACAGTCATCCACCTCACAACAACATACAACCCATGCACCAGCACCCAAATCCAGCAGACATACACCTCCAACAACCACTACCTCATCCTCCACTCCCATTCCTTCTCCCTCTTCCTCTTCCTGCCCCAATGTCCCAAAAAAGCATTTTCCTTTCCACCACTGACCTCTTCCCTACTCCTCCCCCGTCCTACACGTATGGCCAGGGCATCAAGAACCCAGCCAAGCACCTCAGCCAAACAGTCCACTGGCCCAGTTCCATCAGCACCTACTTATGGTGGAAAGGATTCCAAGCCACAAATCTTGAAGGGGAAGGAGCCTGCACCAGCCAGCAGAAAGGAGAAGGAGCCTGCACTGGCCAGCAGAAAGGGGAATGAGCCTGCACCAGCAAGCAAGAAGGGGAAGGGGCCTGCACCAGCCAGCAGAAAGGGGAAGGAGCCTGCACCAGCGAGCAAGAAGGGGAAGGAGCCTGCACCTACAGGCAATAAGGGGAAGGATCCTGGACCAGCGGCTGTCACAGAGCCCCCACAGCCAGCAGTGGTTGTGCAGCCATCAGTGAGTGCAGGGGCTGAGCAGGAGCTTCCCACTACTACCACCACCACCACAGTGCAGCCATCGCAGTGTGCAGGTGCTGGGCAGGAGCCTCCCACTACATCAACCACCACCACATTGCAGCCATCGCACGGTGCAGGGGCTGAGCAGGAGTCTTCCACTACTACCACCACCACCACAGTGCAGCCATCGCAGGGTGCAGGGGCTGAGCAGGAGCCTCCCACTACTAACACCACTACCACAGTGCAGCCATCCCCGCTGGTGGACGCCATGTGATCAAGCCTCCATGGACTGCTGTGCAGCATGTCCCCTCCAGAACCAGTGGGGTATTCACCCACTCCAGAGACTGTGGCCTTGCAGTCCCCAGGACCAATCACAGGGCTTGCTGCCCCCTCCAGAACCAGTGGGCAAGTCACCCACTTGAGAGATTGTGTCCTTGCAATCCCTAGGACCAAGCACAGGGCATGTTGCCCCCTCCAGAACCAGTGTGAGAGACACCCACTCGAAAGGCTATGGCCTTGCACTCCCCAGGAACAAGCACAGGGGATGTTGCCCCCTCCAGAACCAGTGGGGCTTTCACCCACTCGAGAGACTGTGGCCTTGCAATCCCCAGGACCAATCACAGGGCATGTTGCCCCCTCCAGAACCAGTGGTCTTGTTTCTGCATTCGGCTGAGGTGCCCACCCCTCCCCACTGAGGTGCCTGCATATTTGCCAACTGATGCCCCTGCAGTGTTCTCTCCGTATTGGTGCAGATAACAAATGGGGCCTTGGACTTTGCCCTGTGGCCATGTGGCCCGTGTGAACTGAGGACTGGGCAGTGTCCCTTTTTTGTACATTTCTACATATGTGTTGCATTGGTAAAACGTATTATTAATTTTGCGTTGATCTGATTACAATCACTTTAGTCAATTCCTGTTGTCCTTGCATTATTCAGCCGATTTACGGTGATAAATTGTTTTCTTGTGCAGCTGTTTGTGTGTATGGTGTGTGTGTACGGGGTATGTGTCATGTCTGTGTGTGTCACTCTTGTTTTCCTCCCCCATCCCTTGTGTGCTAGGCGGCTGTACTCACCGTTGTCGTCTTCGCCAGCATTGGTGTTCGTTTTGGAGCATAACATAGAAGATCATCGGGATTACTTGCAGTGCTGGTTCCATGGTGGCATGGTTCTTCCCTGTGTCTTCAATGGTGAGTCCTTTCACATGTGTTTCCTCCAGGCTTTTGAAGGTGTTGGCACCGCCCCGGAAATGGTGGTGGATTATGTTGTCATAATCTGGTGGAACTTTGTCTTCCGCCTGGTTGTAGGAGGCTAACGCCGTGGTGACTGTTCTTTCCGCCCTTGCGGTCGGTGTGGTACATTGGCTGTCTTTCGGAGATCTAACTGCCAGGGTCATAATTTGGTGGTACTTACCACCAGCCTGTTGGTGGTATTACCGCCACTTTATCACTGACCACCAGGGTCGTAATGAGGGCCTAAATGTTTTTTAGCGCATAGAAGCTAAAAGGGCCAAGCTGGACATCTGGTCGCACTTACCCGGGGCAAAGTCAAAATTGTAGGCCAACTGCAATGGAGCCCTGCATGGCTACAGTGAGCGGGAGGGCTCGGTCAAAGTTTTACCTTCGGACATGGGCCCTTATTATGACTTTGGTGGTCTGACGGTAAGACCACAGCGGTGGCAGCCACCAAAAGACCGCCATGTTGGTGGTCATACAACCACCATATTAGGAACCACACTGTGAACTCTGCCAAAATACAGACAAATCCCTGAAAGTGCTAGGACACTGGAACACTGAAAATAGGTGGTTCCACCGCAAGCACCACCAGCCCGACAAAAATCCTCCCATCATATTACGATTCACAAATCATGACAGTGGTTCTTCCATGGTGGAAAAGTATTGGCAGTGCAAACTGCGGCGGTGTCAACTCACTTCATTCAGAACACAACACAACATTGGATAGTTTGAATACCGCACACCTGATACACATCCACACACCTGACACACCTACTCACTGCACTATGAAACACCCCTGTACACAGCCCACAATCCTTTGTGTCCAGAACACCATTTACATAACCTGCGAAGCCAAAAAATTGATTTTGAACATTTCACTCAGCATTACATTCACAATACACACATCACTATCACACACAATGCGCTACAACTGCCACCCACTCACATCACAGCACCTACACCTCACCATTAACCAAACACTGCACCCTCTCAATTAAAACACCTCCACACACTGTCTTCACAACCACTACCAGGTCTCCACAAAAACACCCACGTTTCACTGATGACGAGTTGAGGGACATGGTGGATGAAATTGTAAGGATAGAGCCACACCTGTTCGGAGCACAGGTCCAACAAACATCTATTGCCAGGAAAATGGAGTTGTGGCAAAGAATATTGCACACGGTCAATGCATTAGGCAGTCATCCAGCACAAGTGAGGACATCAGTAAGAGGTGAAACAATCTACGGGGGAAGGTATGTTCCATGGCATCCAGGCACCAGCTAACCATACTGAAGACTGGCCGCGGGCCCCTACCTCCTCCCCCTACTTTCACATCATGAGAGGAGAAGGTCTTGAACATCCTGCATCCTGAGGGCCTGACAGGAATACCTGGGGTAGTGGAGTCTGGTAAGTACCCACAACATTCATGTCACACATTTTTCCTGTCCAGCATGCTCCCTCATCACCTAAACCCACCCCAATTAACATCCAGCCACTAAACCTCTGTCCAAATCACTCAATAGCCCTCTCTGGCATGCCACATCTCCACTGAACCCATCTGGCCTCACAGCTTTTGGAAATGGCACATGAACTACTGGTTAATCATATCACTACAACTCCTAGAATGCACTATTCCATCATTGTGAAAACCTGGAATGTGCAAAAACTATCACGTCATGCATGGTTAACTGATTTACTAGCTACACTATCTTTATTGTTCTACTGAAGAAAAGTGCATGGCAATGACAGCAATGCAATGGCTCACTCACACCAACATCCCAAGCAAAACACAGCTATAGCTGTGTGCCCATTTATAATGGCCACAGATTAAAGATCACCTGGTAAGTCAGATTGCTGTGTCGAGGCACATGCAGTATATCCATATACAGGTCGATGATCCTTGCCTACTCAGATTATGTGTTCCTACAAGGACACCATTGTGTCTTGTTCTTGTACAGCTCTGGTTTGTGCCATCTAGCATGCCTGACTGTTCACTAGGTAACAGAGGTGAATAGTCATTTCTATAATCAGACAAAATCAGATGCCATCAGCAGTACAATCACTACCAACGTAGTCTAACATCTCTTTACATGGAGTATGGAAATCAAGTTCCAAAGTTATATGTGCAACTAAGGTATGCTGTGCAGCAGCTGTCAATGCCATTGCTGGGAATCATGTTGGTACACTGTTTGCATCTCACACACACATGCAACAATACACCCATTTTAACCTAAACTCTGTGTCTCACTCCCTCCACAGATAAACTTTCCAATGCCACCATGGAGAGGATATCAAAGACTGTTGCCACTCCCTCTGGATAAAGGCCCCAGTGATGTCTGTACACTGATAAACATCCTGGCCTATCTAGGACACCTGTTCAGTCAATGACTCTCAGCCTCACCCTGCCCACATCAACTCATCCCAGCCCTGTTGATCTGCATTATAGGCAACCATTCAATCCTGAGCACCAAAGACTGTATCATCTATTGGGTGCCCCACAGTGTAGGACCTGAGTCTTACCTTGCCACCCCTGGCATTGATGGACCTGCAACCACTGGGAGTGGGCACACTGTGCCAGGGACATAGGCATATGGGGGTAGGGTGTGTAGGAGTGATACTGTGAGCCATAGGATGTGCCCTCAATGGGACACAACTGACCAGGAAACCATCTCCTAAGTCTTGGGAGCCAACCAAAGTTCCCAAAAAATGATGGGCCAAGTCATCACCATGTCGGGGGAAATTCAAACGCTGCAGAGGGACCACCACCAGGAAGTCATGGTGCAGTGGCAGCACAAAATGCCCAACTGTCATCCATTGTGGCAGGGCTGAGGGAAATGAATACCACACTGATTAGGTTTTGTACCCAACATCTGTCCCCTTCCACTAGCAATTAAACATCAGCCCCTTCCAAATATGCTGCTGCTAGTGGAATGGAGGCCTGCCAGGGGAAGGGAATGCCTCAGACACCCCTCCCTCTGTAGTTGAAGACCCCCCCACAAACATGGACCTCCTCCCAGACATCCAGCAGGAGCAGATGCCAAGACCAAACCCACTGCCAGGAAGTGAATCTCTCCTGAATTGTTCCCCTTATCTACCATAGATACATCCTGTTGACTGTTCTGAAACCTAACTCTATTTTCCCATGGTTCAATGACACTGGACTTGTGTTTCCAACTGGTATAGTGGCTACCCTGATTATTTTATCCACCATCACTTCACTGATCACTTTTTTGTTCATTTCTTTCCCTTTATATTCTTTTGATATGCACAGTAAATCGCACTTAAGCCCAGGTCCTGTGTATGTGTTTTTCATCATCCATGTGCAATAGTTATGCATGACAACTCAGGTCTTATTATGCCCCTCTGTATTGTACACCCATTGTTATGGACAGCAAACAGGGACTCAATCAGCAGGAGACTCATTTCAACAGAAATGTAAGAAGACAGATTTCAAAGAAGTTGAAATCGAGTTCTACACACATTTATAGCTAGAATTGCAAACAGCACATAGAGCATGAGCGAGAGTAGCATCAGTATGTATGCTAAGGTGTCACACAATGCAAATACACAGAATACAGAAGTCAGGGTAATTGTAAACTTCCCACAGGGCAGGGAGCACACTGATAGGTCCTCTGTGTCACTTGGTATAGCCTTATCACATACCCATACCATAGCTTCAAATTCACATATCCCATGGAACATACAAAGATGATTACTGAAGTACCCAGTCCTGAAACCTTTCACTTACATTGATCATATACCTGTATGATTGTCACTCACGTATGTAAGTCTAAAGTGACATGCACCTTGGTCTGCAAAGCAAGAAAACAATGACAGCCAGGTCCAATGTATCTCACAAACAACTCAACCCAATGGGATGCGAGAGGTTATGATCCAACATTTACACATGAGCCAGACACATCTTCAGGCACAAAATACACCATTTGACAACCTCCTGTACCCAACAGGTGAAATATACAGGAAAACACTTTTCCACCCCAGTGTCCTGATGCTATAACAACCTTGGTTACACCCCACTTAAACAACACTAATATTGCCTGGTTTCAGTGATGTCCTCTCCTTATGTCTGCCAGCAATTCCCATCTGCTTCTGACATTATCTTACATTTGCCGAACCTGCTGAGCCAAACAGGATTTAGGGAAATCTGTGAGTGAAAGGTAAATGGGATAGGGCATAGCAGAATACATTCCTCGCATCAGAGAAGGTATATCCAGAAGTGTAAGTTTGCATCTGCTGTTACAATCCATGATACTGTAGACCACTCTGTACTGTAAACAATAAAGATTTCCAGCCTGCATTCACAACTCAGTCATAGACACTGGAGCTCACTACATCCCCCCATAGATGATGCAAGACCGGAAAGCCATCAACATCTGGTTGCAGAATTACATCACAACAATAGATCAACTTCACATACCAATTAGTCATTTGAAGACCTAAAGTCTCCTGCTTCATTTTCCTCTGCCTCTTCATCACTTGGCATTTCTGCATTTCTACCCACAGGTTCTGCTGCCTTCCCCTCATCTTGTATAAATGGTATCTGACACCTCTGGGCAAGATTGTGGAGCATGCAGCAGGCAACCATTGCTTGTCATACCTTGGTGGGCGACTAGAGGAGGGCTTCTCCTGAGAGTCCAAGCACCTTGCCTTCAGGAGCTCAAAAGTCCACTCAACTGCATACCTTGTCCTCCTCTGGGCCTCATTGTAGTGGACTTCCCCTGGTGTGGTTGTCAAAAGCCAAGGACAGTTTGGATAGCCAGAGGCGCCTGTGAACAAAATGGTTGAACAACGCAAACGTGTATGTGGGACAGGCAACACTGTGATGGCAGGAGACATACATTGCAAACACACATTTCAATTGTAACTTACCAACCAGTCAAGCCCTCTTTGTGTAGAGTTGTGTCATTAGCAGTGGGACATTGCTGTTCCGTGTGCTGAAGGAAGGAATCATGGACTGATCCTGGGTACTTTGCTTTGACTTGTGAAATGTACTGGTCTGCCAGACATACCACTTGAACGTTTATGGAGTGGTAGTTTTTCCTGTTCCTATACACATGTTTAGTGGCAAGGCTACATGGGTGCCATCAATGACTCCAACCACTTGTGGAATGTGTCCCATAGCAGAAAAAGTCTGTCTTCAGATAGGCCAAATCCATTCACTGGAGACACCTAATGTAGCTGTCCAGGTGTTTCAACAATGCACACAGTACATCCTTCAAAACCAGACTGAACATGGTCTGAGAAATCCTTGCAGTTTGAACCACTGTATTCTGAAAGGAGCCAGTGGCCAGGGAGTGTAGCACTGACAAGACTTGTATGATGTGAGGTATGCTATAGGGATTGCAAATGGCAGGCATAAGATCTGGCTCCAACTGTTTACAAAGATCCGTAATAGTATTACAATTCAGACAATTTGTCTGAATACAATGTCTTTCTTCCATGGTGTGCAGGTCTACTAGTGGACCATACACTGATGGTTGTCTTCCTCTCCTCATGGCAGGGTAACTATGTGAAAACATGTAAACATAGTATGTGACATGCAGCGTGCACACATCAAGTACAGTTAAGTAAATTTCTCAACATAACAGCTGTCGAGGACAGCTACTACCTCTGACATATACAGTACAGCACAAAGCTATGCATCTGATGGCACTCTCTTTGGTGCACATGACCTCAACTAACTATGAGATTACACTTACAAATTCACCTGTTACTGCACATGTTTGTAAGACCAATCATTTAGACATGTTTTACACATATTTTTGGACATTATCAACATTTTCAAAACACATAAGAACCTCAGAGTAGCTATATATTTCTATCTCCACATGTCCTCCAACAATACAGCATTTACAGCACAGATGCACAAAAAGTTACCTAAACATGAAGGCAGTGTTCACAGATGTGCAGTACAATATGGAGGAGAGTTAATGATGCAGAATATAAAACACTTCCATTCATGAAATGCGTTCAAAATGGCAGCTGCCTGACCTACTGTACTAGAAATGTGGAAGGGACCAAAGTCTGCAGGCCAAAGTCATCATGGAGGTGGGCGGTCACAAACTCAGTCTTATTTGCCAGTGGAACACATTGCTGCCTTTGGCGGACTTGGGTCAATGGCGATGTCTGCCGGTGGTGACAGTCATGTAGGTGGCGGGCATAGCCGCCATCTTCTTCAGTATTGCTCAGTTGTCTGCTGACACTGCTGCCAGCAAGACCTCCACGACCTGAGCTGCTGTGTACTGCCTCTGAGAGATATCATGCCATGTCCTGCAGTTGATAGGGCCCCTGCCTTCACCCCTGAAGAGCTAGAGAAGCTAGTGGAGGAGGTCTCCTGCATAGATAGCTGTATGGTGTACCAAAGGAGTAGGTGAGTCCAATGTCATACCAATGAGTGATAGGTGTGGTGTATGAAGGTGTACCCTTAATGTAAACTTTTAAAGGTGTCAATGCATGCAGATGGTATTTTGTGAAGGAGTGTGAGCTGAGAGGATGGGAATGTGTGCCTAACTGCTGGTACTGGTCTGTTCGGTCCACTACTATTGGTATGGAGCATGTGGACATGACTTTCTTCTTTTGTCTGTGTCATCCATGCAGGTCAACGCTCATCAGAAGAAGGGAATATGACGTGCCATCGCCAAGCAAGTGCGGACCTTGGGGGTCCACACCCAGCAGAGCACCCATTGTAGGAAGCGGTGGAAATATCCTGAGACGCTGGGCCCAGAAGACTGCAGAGCCCAGCTGTGGATGTCCTCCCAACAACGGAGGGGTGCCCGTCAGACCTTGAACTCCCTAATGGCCCACCTTTTGGTGGTGGCTTACCCTGAGGTGGAAGGATGTTAGAGGGCAGCACAGCATCTACAAGGGGGTAAGTACTGACAGAACCCATGTACTTTCCACTGATAATTTAGTGCATGCAGTCCAAGTATTGCAGCTGTGACAATGTTGTAATTGCTACAGGTATGTTGACTACTGGGAATACAAGGTACTCCATTTGCCACTATACAGACACAGACACGTGTTGATCACCGGTGTCTAGTAAACAGTATGACTGTATGTGGAGATGCACATGTGACTGAGTTACAGTATATGTATGACTCTACTCATCCATATATATTTGTTGCTTGCTGTGTTATCCTTCCCACCTAGTGTACCCAAGTTCATTCATCCAAATGCTGAGTTATGTAGGTCTAGGATGTCTGACCCCTCCTATTTCACAGGATCTGCTCTACGTGCAACATTGGCTCTGACAGATGAGTTACAGGGCCAAGTATTCCTGTGTCCTGAAATAGTTGGACACTTCATATGAGGCTGTCATCCAAATCAGGTTTTTGTTATGGCCAACTTAGTACTGTCCATGTGAGGCTTGATGAGGTGTCCCCATTGTTTTGTCATATTTATACAATGGGAAATGTGAAGTTTGATAAGGGAGGAAATCCTACAATGTGGAACTCATGTTGTCTATTAGACCTTCACATTTCATGGAATTACATTGCCAGACAGGCCAATGCCATACCTACATGAGTGCTACATGCACTATTCACTGCCTACATCATGTGTCAATTGATACTTTGTGGCTCATATTATATTGTAGCCCTTTTTCCCAGACTTACCTTGGCTGATTTGAGGCTGTTTGGACAGTAATAGTTATAGCTCAGCTAATTTCTGTCTGACGTAATGGTGTAGCAGATGTTCCATATCACATACACCTCTGGTCTTGTGGGATATATTGTCAGTTTATTGGCTTTCCTCTAGGTGTATGTGCCATTCATTTGTATATTGGTAATCAGTTGTGTAAGTGTTAAGTCTGGACTCAGGAAGTGAGAATCACTTGTCAGGAAAGTTTTTAGTGATGTGGGTATTCTTATGCTGTCAATTAGAGGCTTTTATTCTGCATGCTTGGTGGAATGGTATGAGCCTTTCAAGCGCATTGTATGGTGTCCATAGTTTTGTTTCGTGTGACTATGCTCCCTGTTGTTCACTGTGGTTGTATCCTGTGTGCTAGGTAGCCCCATTTGCAGTACATAGAGTAGTTGTCTCTGTGACAATGTATCTGATTAGTGGGTACTGAAATCCCTGATTAATTATTTTACTAGTATTTAGATAGATGTTTCCCAGACATGTAATCTAAATTTGTGATGCCCACTGCATGGGAATGTCACATGTAGTGTAGTCATCAGAGATGTTTGCCATTGTGTAAGTTATGTACAGAACGATCAGTTAGGATCAGTTAGGCATGTGATTGGAAGACAAGATGCTGTGTCGTATGTGAAGTGAGATGACTTACCTTTCATGGAACATGACTTTTGCTGAAGGACTGGGCAGGTGTGGAGTCGGAGTAGATATGATATTGTGTTATCAGTCTCCTACATTTCCTCAGACTGATGTGATATTGTACAGTGATGAGCTGCATGGAGATAAATGTTTTGGTTTAGCCAATCCATCATGTGCATGATACCTTTGAGTAACAGGTGATTTGATGGGATGGTCAAGTAGTGGTCAGATGGTTGGCTTATGTTGTTGGTGAGGCTGTTGTCAAATGGGTAAGTTGGAAGTATCTGGGACTTTCCTAGCAGGAGATGTATAGCTACTGCTGTGCATGTTGTAATGTTTGTGTATGTAAAGAATGTGATGACCCTCTCTCTCTCTCTTTGTGTGCATCCGCATCGGCAGGCACAGGAGATGGGGCACTGGTGAGTGGGGAAGCTGCTGGCCATGGGACCTGGAATGTTAAGACCGCTGAAAGTGAGGAACCCAATGGCCCAGAGGGGGAGGGGAGTTCCACAGGGGAGACAGTATCCAGTTCATTATCCTTGGAATCCTCATCCAGTGGCCACTTCCTGTCGGTGGTGGACCTGTCTTGGACCACCACCCCAGCACCATCTTTGTCTGCCACCCGCTTTCTACCAACCCTGTAGCTCTCCACCCAGTTTGCGGTGCCTACTCACCCAAGAGGGTTGGTGTCTCCTTTGCCACAGGCACCTCAGCCCCCACCCCTGCCAACCCTGCTGCCTTCAGTGAAGAGGCTATTGACCTCCTGAAGTCCATCTTTGTGGGTAGGTCGACCATTGTGAATGCCCTCCAGGGTCTTGCAACTCAAGTCCAACAGAGTAATGCATTCCTGGAGGGCATTCACAGTGCACTGCCTTGCCTACAGAGATCCTTTCACGCTCTGGCCTCCACACTGACGACAGCCAGTCATCCTTTGTCTTCCATGCTCCCTCCACCTTCCAATTCCCAATACCAAACGCCTCTTCCCTGATGCAGCCAAAGCACACAGACAGATAAGCATGCATCCACCTCAACATTCAAGGGCGGCTCTGACAAACACAAGCACCACAAGACACAGCACTGTCACATGCACTCAAGCAACATTCACCGGCAGACACATCAACAGTCTCAACCTGCCCTGATACCCCCACCACCCGCAGCATCACAGACAGTACACCAGACACACCTGCAGACACTACACCAACATTCACAGATTCATCCACTATGCCTATCTTACCCACAGACAGCACAACAGTTCATCAGACTTCCAGCCCAGTCACCACATCCGCAAACATCACAACCACAGACACACCTATATGCAGCACATCCACCATACCTGCAGCCACCACTGCAACAGATCTCCACTCCCCTCCTCCCAAGACACATAAACGCCCACATTCACCCACCCAACAGACACCCACCACACACAAGCATACCTCACACAAACATGCACCCAAGAATTCTACACCAACATCTCAGACAACCACTCCCTCTCCCTCCACACCCCAACCCTTTGGCTATGACCATCCCCGTGTGTGTAAAAAAAGCTTTCCTTTTGGAGTTTGCCCTTTTCCCTGCTCCTCTCCCACCCTGTGATACCCCTAAAAGTTCTGTGTCCCTTCCCAAGCCTGTTCTTTCCACCTCCAAGGCCTCCCCTGCTCCCCCCTGCAAGTACCCATGCCCCTCCCCGTCAAGAGGTCTACCCCTCCCAAGAGTATCCAAACCTTCCTTAACCCTACACCTAAACTGCCCCCCCAAAAGCCCAATACCAAAGGTCCCCCTCCCAATCCAAAGCCCAACCCCCCACCCCTCTAATCCCTGAGGTGCCTGCCCCTTAATGCCTCTACCTGTGGAGGTTACATGGCAGTCAGGAGCCAAGTTGGGGACACACACATGTGCATTGTGTGCATGTTGCACATTGTTATTTTGGACTGGCCTTTGGCCTTGGAATTTTTAGAATATTTATTCCCTTAATACATATTTGGACCAACCAGTTAGAAGTTACATCTTTGTCCTGCATATCCTTTCTTATGGCAGATTTGTTCCTGGCTGACATTATTCTTGTGTGAGAGTATTTGTGTGTGTCAACACCAGGACAGTGCGCGCTCTACGGGCATCTAGGATGCAAAAACCCAACACTCGCAAGATAATGTAATTTATGCATTGTGATGATATGTTATTGTTTAACCTTTTGCATTGCAGAATTCCATCCAAAAGATTCATATTTAAGGTGCTTATAAATACTGTACATTTGCAATGTATTGCTGCAGGCATTCAGAGTGTGTTAGGGTGTGGTCCCTTTCCAGGGCATTCTAGAGACTTTCCCTGCAACATGCCTGGGCATGGTTCGAGGCTGGGCCAAGACTCTACAAAAGAGAGTCAGCCCAACTTCCAGTGCTCACTATTCAGAGGTCCCGGTGCAGAGCAGCAGCTTCTTCCTGAGCTCCTGTCCCGGATTCCTATTTGGATTTTCCAGTCTTCTGCACTCATCTCTCATTGGTGATCACTGTTTCCAGGCGGTAAGACGGTTTTTGGACATTTCCCAACACCGTAATTGAGAATTTTCATATTCTTGATTTTAATTCTTAAATGAATAACAGATTACTTGTGTGCTGCCATTTTTTGACATTTGTATGGTGGTTTGCAAATAGGGAGGAAGCGCAATTTATTCCATAAAAATTTGACTTCGTTATTACATTGCTGTTCATTGCGCGCTGATATTTCTTGACATTTACATGATGTTTTACAAGTTGGCAAGACGTGCAACTCGTTTCATGAGCATTTAACTTTGTTGTTTATTGCGCGCTACCTTTTTTTTGACATTTACATGGTGGCATTCGAATCAGCGAAACGCGCAATTCACTTCTCGTGTGTAATTCATGCTGTTAATTGTGTGCTACCATTTTCTGGCATTTACATGGTGGCATTCGAATCAGCAACACGCGCAATTCTTTCCTTGAGTGTTTTTTCATGTTATTCATTGTGCGCTACCATTTCTTGGCATTTGCATGGTGGCATTTGAATCGACAAGACGCGCAATTCTTTCCCTGAGTGCTTTTTATGTTGTTCATTGTGTGCTACCATTTCTTGGCATTTGTATGGTGGCATTTGAATCGGCAAGACGCGCAATTCTTTCCTCGTGTATAAATAATGTAAATTACTGTGCGCTACTATTCTAAGACATTTTCTTGGTAGCATTTCAAGTTGACACGTTGTGTGATTTCATGGTGCACAATCCTTTATGGTGTTTAATACTCATATAAAAATCTGCAATGTGCGCAATTCACTTCCCAATGTTTTTTCTGAGATGAACACAACAATACCAGAGTTCTAGATGTAATGCTGTGTGTTCCTGATATATATTCTTAAAAGGAGATTCATATGGTTGTTTAGAAATTGCTCAGAGTGTTTCCTGATTCTCATGCTAAAGAAAGTACTTGAATCTGAAAGTCCTATTTAACTTTTCCTGTTTCCTCCTCAGGCATTCGGTCATCTAAAGCCTAGTCAGTTTTAGGACTATTTTAGGGTTGTTCATGTTTTTTTGGGAAAAGACGAAGCTTAGAGTTGTAGCATGGTACTGATTTCATGAGATATAATTTTGATGTTGTGTTTTAACCTTTTGCTTCCTACAGGTCTCCTTCCCAGCTGTTCCCGTCCTAATCCCCTTTTCCCAACTTGGACTCTCTTAGACTCTGTGATAAATCTAATCAGAGTATTGGAGCTGTCTTGTGGTGGAAGTGTTGGGAACGTGCACAGACCCCGAGGATCTGGTGACTCTGACAGTGTGTCAGTGTTGGTTGTACTACCTGTTTTGTCTGGGCAGTATGTGAGGTTGTGTGCAATGCATTTGCCCCCAAGTGATGGGTGTGTGTTGTGTAATGGGCATGTGTATGATGGGGACATATTGTTGTGATGGTATTGAGTGGTGTTTGTGATAACATGTGTTTGTTGCAGTGTTGTGTGCATTTGTGTGATTGGACTGTGTGTGTGAGCGTGTGTGATGAATGGTATGTCAGATAATTTGCTTCCAGGGCATGTCAAATACTGCGTTGTATGGTTGTGTGATAGTGTGTGTTTGTTCCCTGTTGGTGGTACGTTGTGTTGTATGTGTGATTTGTCCATGGGTAATGTCTATTGTGGGTGCTTGCCAAAGCTTTGCTGGTATAGCTGTTGTGGTGTTGTAGTGTCATTTGGTGGTGTTGTGTGTTGTTGTGTTTGACTGTGCAAGTACTGTGTTTCTGGGGGTAGGTGTGTGTTTTTGATGTGTGTGTGTGATGGCCGTAGTGTGTGTACTGTGTATGTGTGGGTGTGTATGTGGCTGTCTGTGAGTGTGCGTGTCAGTGTGAGGTCCTGTGTGTGTGTTGCCCTCACCACCCATTGTCGATTGGCATGTCGTATGTGTATAGGTACTTTGACATTTTACAACAGTGACAGGTAACTGTGTGTACTCATGGTTGCTGTCGTCGCCATTGTCACAGATTCCAAAGTCGTTGGGCGAGTTAGAGCAGTGGGAAGACATGTAGCTCTGTTTCCATGGCGGCTCCGGATGAGTATGGCTTCCTCAAGGTGAGTGTCTCCTTTTATACAGTTGGTTTCTGCCTTTGGTTATGTGGTGGTCCGACCGCTGCGGAAAGCTTGGTAGTGTAATCTGTCTGGCGGAAACATGGTCTCCTCCGTGCTGCAGGTGGCTACCATCATCCGTGGCGGCATGATCACAGTGGCGTGCCGTCGGTGGTTTGGTTGTATCCTGTTGTGAATAACACCATGGTCATAATTTGGCAGTCTTCTCCTCCAGCCTGTTGCTGCCACGACTTCAACTGCTAACATGGCGTGCTCAGAATGACCCCTTTAGTCTTTTTTTCAGCATGAGTTTCTCACCGGGACAAGGTCGCAGATTGGATGAAACCTCCCTGGAGCCCTTTTTGGATAAACATCACAGGAGACCTTGGTGAAGAATTCTACCTTCAGACTTATATGATTTTTCATGGCAGAAATATTTATCCGGGCCGAACTCAAGCCCTCTTTGGATACGCTGCGAAGGTAGCCTCGGTCAACTTTTTACATTCGGACTTTGTCATTTATTTTTTAGCTTTTTGTCTTCGACATCAGACAACCCTCCACAGCAAGCCGATTTTGAGTCCACATCATCGGATTGCCTTTTCGCAAGCCCCCGGTGGATTCCGGGAAGTCTGGGGCTTCGAAGCTTTTCAGCAGGGCGAACCTGCAAGTCAAGCATATTTTAATTACTTATAAGTCCCTAGTAAAGTGCACTATATGTGTTCAGGGTCTGGAAATTTAAGCTACTAGTGAGCCTGCAGCACTGATTGTGCCACCCACTTAAGTAGTCCTTTAAACATGTCTCAGCCCTGCCACAGCCGAGCTTTTGTGTGCAGTCTGACAACCATGTCGACTTGGCATTTAAAATCCCTTGCCAAGCCTTAAATTACCCTTTTATCACATATAAGTCACTCCTAGGGCAGGTCGTAGGTAAAGGCAAGCTGCTAAGTAATTAAAATGCAGGAAGTATTCTTGTAAGTTTTCCATGCCTGGTAGTGAAAAACACACAAATTTGTTTTTAACTACTCTGAGGCCTACCCTCTCTTAGGTTAACATTGGGGAATCATTATTACATTTAATAAAGTGTAATTCCTAATTGTGAAGGAGTGGACCTGTCATGTTTAGTACTTCTAATGATAGAGTCGGATTTACTATTACAATTTTGACAATGCCACTTTTAGAAAATTGGCATGTTCCTGCCCTGAGCCCTGTGTGCCTGAAGCTTGTATCTAATACATGCCTGGGCTTGGGTGACAGCTGATTTCCTGTCATCCTTGGCAGAATGGGAGGGAGGAGCTGACACTTGCACCTGAATAGGCAGTGTCTTGCTCCAAACTGCTTAACCCCCTTTAGTGAGTCTGGAGTTAGGGCAGAAAGGGAGGACCTTTGTGCACTTCACAGCCTTTTTTCAAGTCACCCCTACTTCAAAGGTAATAAGGGATATAAGAACTGGACATCTGACCCTATCAAATCAGTACACTTCTGGACCTGTGGGCACTCTGCCATGAAGAAGGACTGCTGTGCTGCAGAAGGACTGCTACACTGTTTGACTGCTGCTCTGGAAGAACTGCTTTTCTGCTGTGCTGTCCTGCCTGCTGACCCCTCTCCACCTAGGTGAAAAGGACTGGACCTTCACCACTTGAACAGAAAGTGACTCCAATGGTTTGTCTGCTTGCTTCCTGTTCTGAAGTCTTTGGAACATCAAAGACTTCCAGCAACCAGCAATCCTACAACAGTACCTAGACTGTGTCATTTGTAAGTCCTCCCCTGCCAAGTGGTGCCAATCTTGTCCTGGGCCCTTGGAAGTGGGTTTCCCTGTGCTGAACCAGTAAAATCCACGTACTGACTCCTTTGCACCAGTCACAACCGACGTATCTCCTTCGATGTCACTGCATCGCTGCTCGAGTACTTCACATTGCTGGCTGCATGGCTTGACGATGACACATCACCTTCATTGCAAAGGGCTCATCAATGACGCATCTCCAACTGTGCATATCGAAACTGATGCAGATCAACACTGATGCATCGCCTCCTCTGCGTTTTGCAGTGGGTCTTCAATGTCAACACATCTTCATCCTAAAGTACTTTTTCTGTGGGACAAGTTTGGTCCCTGTATCCAACCCACGCTCCATCATGGTTAGCTTGACCTTTCAGATTTGATACAGTCTAGTGCGACCAGATAGCCCAGGTTGGTGCTTTAAGCATCTAAACACTACAGTTTCATGTATTTTAAAAATAAATCATATCTTGACTTCTAGTTATTGGATTTTTGTCATTCTAGTCTTCTTTTACTCTTAGAAAGAATATTTTTGTTGGGTTTTCACTTTGTTACTGTTTGATATGTTGCACAAATACTTTACAATTTGCATCCTTAGTTAAGCTTGCCTGCTCTGTGCCTAGCTACTAGAGGGGGAGCACAGGTTAATTTATGGTATGAAACTGACTTACCCTGACTACGATTGCAGTTCCTGCTTGGACCATGTGCAAAACTCTACCAACCAGAAACCCAATTTCTAACAGAAGTCCACTGTGCAAAAATAGTCATGCAATGAGAATAACACTACGTGAAACAGCAGACAACCTTAAAGGTTTCCCTCAGATGACAGACAGAGCCGTACGTCTAGCAACCTTGTGAAATGTTAGCAAATCATGAAGGAAAGGCACCATGAACACTTCATAGTTTGTACAATATGCCATTACCATTAAGATGTTAGAGGCAATTACAAATGAAATATCATTACCAATGCTCAGGGCCAAGGCATGCAAAGAATCTTACAAATTATACAAAACCTGTTATCAACCCCACTACAGCACCCACAAACATACCACCTCTGCTGTAGCCACCTCCACCATGATCACATCCAAAATCCCCATTACCACCACCTTAACCTGCACAACTTCAAGCAGCAACAACTCAACCAGCACCAACATAAGCAGAATCACCAACACTATGGTGTTGGTAGAGTCATAGACTATTCTCCATAAAGCATTTTTGTAAAAGGTTCTGTACTCCATTCGTAGCAAACTCTATTTTCTAAACTTTCTGTGTGTGTGTGTGTGTGTATGTATATATATATATATATAAATACACACACACAGAAGGTTTAGAAAATTATACATTCTGTTGTTATTTTAACTGTGTGCTTCGATGAGTGTCCTATGTATATATATATATATATACACACAGATAGTTCAGAAAATTATACATAGTATATATATATATATATATATATATATAAAATATATGTATATATATATATATGTGTGTGTGTGACTGTGTGTGTGTATATATATATATATATATATACACATATATACATATATGGATATATATATATATATATATATATATATATATATATATATATATATATATATATATATATATATATATATATATAATATGTTTCCACTTAGTTATTAGGGAAGTAAAATTTTCTGTTCTTTGTAGATATTCTTAGTGTTATTGATTCGACTTTTGGGAAATAAATGGAAATAATCAATTATATAAATATACATATCATTCTCATGCAATACACTGCATAATGCAAATGTTTTAACACACTAAGGCCCTCATTACAACATTGGCGGTAAATGCCGCTTACCGCCGAGCAGAAGACCGCTCAAAATACACACACATTTACAAAACACAACCACATTGGACAATTCAAATATACACACACCTGATACACATACACACACCACTCACACACCCCCAATCCAATCCAAAACACACACCCACATCACCCACAAACCCTTAATACCAAAAATTCCGAAAGAAGGCCAGAGAGAGACACCACCAGAAACAACACTAGCATCCACAGACACACAACATCATCAATCACACAACATCCACACAGCTCAAACAACACACAACACATCCCCTCACACATTACAACACACACCACCTCACACATCACCCACACCACATCATGGCACCTCAACGACACCCCAGGTTCTCTGAGGAGGAGCTCAGGGTCATGGTGGAGGAAATCGTCCTGGTAGAGCCACAGCTATTCGGATCACAGGTGCAGCACACCTCCATTGCTAGGAAGATGGAGCTATGGCGCAGAATCGTCGACAGGGTCAACGCAGTGGGACAGCATCCAAGAACACGGGATGACATAAGGAAGAGGTGGAACGACCTACAGGGGAAGGTGCGTTCCGTGGTCTCAAGACACCAGATTGCAGTACAGGGGACTGGCAGTGGACCCCTACCTCCTCCCCCACAACTAACAACATGGGAGGAGCAAGTCTTGGCAATACTGCATCCTGAGGGCCTCGCAGGAGTAGCAAGAGGAATGGACTCTGGTAAGTCAACTCTTGACTATCATATCCCCCACCCTACCTGCATGCCATCACATAACCCCACCCTCACATATGTCCCACTATCACAACCCACCCTTCCCAACACCAAAGCAGGGACATCCATCTCCAAAGCATGTCCACTACAGATACCCACACAGACCCCAAACCAAATATCACACAAGGACCAAGACAAGAATGCAAGCACTAGAGTACAGGGTCACTCACCCATTGCACACGATGGCACACACAGATGCAATAATCATGCCTTTACACCCCTGCAGGACCCCTACCCAATGTCACCGGACAGGAGGTTCCAGACATATCCTGTCCCCCCACAGAAGAGGCCCACAGTGATGACAGCAGCTCTGCACAACTGGATCGGGACAGTCGGTTCCCCTGACACTGGCACAAGCCACCACAGAGCCTCTCCCCTCAGGAAACACCACCACAGCACCCACCCAGCGGGCCCATCCATCTGTCCCCAGGACACGTCAAGCAGCAGTGTGTCCACCACTACAGGGAACCCAGGCAAACCCACCACCCCAAAAAAATCAGGGACCTGGGGGCAGTGGGCACACGGTTCAGGGGACAGAGGAACAGGAAAACAGGGGAACTGGGAGGACAGCTGTGTGACTGGGAGAGGACAGACCCAGGGAACCCACTGTCCATGGGAGCGTACCATCATTCCCAGGAGACGATGGCAACGGAACTGGCCAACTTTCAGGAGATCCAGCGGCTGCAGGAGGAACAGTATCTGGGGATCAGGGAGGAACTGAAGTCCATTAACACCACCCTGGTCACTATTGTAGGGGTGCTGCAGGACCTTGTCAACACCAGGAGGGACACTGTGGCACAACAAGTGGCCCCTGACACTATCCTGTATGATGAACAGCCCTCCACCTCTGCCGTCACTAGTGGAAAGGAGGCACTGCCACAGGACCACAACACCAGCACCCCACCCCCTGCAGATGGAGAGCCACCCTGCAAACAGTCCCTGAAATCCAGGAACAAGACAGAGAACATTGCCAAGACCCCCGCCAGGAAATGAGACCCCCTGAATGTCACCCTTCTGTCCCACTTTGTCACCCTGTCCATCCTTCAACTGCCCTTGCTCCACTTCCTATGCCCCTTTGGACAATGCACCTGTGACACAAATAGACTGGACTCTGCCATGGACATTCCTTCACCCTCCCCCTTGCCCATTTTACACCCCTTCTACTTATTTGCACAGAAATAAATACACATCAATCACAAAACAATCTAGAGTCAGTATGTGCTTTCACAAATGTGTAATTGCAATAACTATGGAATATAGCAATGTCAATTTAATTGTCAACATACCAATGAAACACAGCTGTAGGGCTGGAGGAAATATAGCAGAGGGCACAAAGTGGGACCCACATCTGTTAAATGGAAAAGAAAAGTGGCAAGTCAGGGTCCATACACTGGGTGAAAATGACAGACTTATGATAGATCAAACAATAGTATGAGATGTGTGAGGCAGTGAGATCTTCTTACCTGTATCTCACTGGAAGTATTGCTGGATAACGTTGTTTCTGTTGTCGATACCCTCTTCTTCTGCCTCTTTTTCTTCACTGTCCACAGGCTCCACAGCTGGACCATCCTCCTGCAGAAAAGGCACCTGTCATCGCAAAGCCAGGTTGTGCAGCATACAGCAGGCCACTATGATCTGGCACACCTTCTTTGGTGAGTAGTAGAGATGACCACCTGTCATATGGAGGCACTGGAACCTGGCATTCAGGAGGCCGAAGGTCTGTTCGATCACCCTCCTAGTTCGCCCATGTGCCTCATTGTAGCGTTCTTCTGCCCTTGTCCTGGGATTTCTCACTGGGGCCAGTAGCCATGACAGGTTGGGGTACCCAGAGACACCTGCAAATTTCGAGAGACAACTGTTAGACACACACTGACCTGTAGGGACAACCCCATACCCAGACAACTATTCACACTGTATAGGGTTCTTGTCCTCACCTATGAGCCACACACGGTGCCTCTGGAGTTGCCCCATCACATAAGGGATGCTGCTATTCCTCAGAATGTAAGCGTCATGCACTGAGCCAGGAAATTTGGCATTCACATGGGAGATGTACTGGTCGGCCAAACACACCATCTGCACATTCATCGAATGGTAGCTCTTCCGTTTTCTGTACACCTGTTCACTCCTGCGGGAGGGGTACCAATGCCACATGTGTCCCATCAATGGCACCTATGATGTTGGGGATATGTCCCAGGGCATAGAAGTCACCTTTCACTGTAGGCAAATCCTCCACCTGAGGGAACACAATGTAGCTGCGCATGTGTTTCAGCAGGGAAGACAACACTCTGGACAGCACGTTAGAGAACATTGGCTGGGACATCCCTGATGCTATGGCCACTGTTGGTTGAAAAGACCCACTTGCCAGGAAGTGGAGTACTGACAGGACCTGCACTAGAGGGGCTAACCCTGTGGGATGGTGGATAATTGACATCAGGTCTGGCTCCAGCTGAGCACACATTTCATGGATTGTTGCACTATCAAGTCAGTAGGTGACTTTTACGTGTCTCTCTTCCATTGTCGACAGGTCCACCAGCGGTCTGTACACAGGAGGATGCCGCCATCTCATCACCTGCCCCAGTGGACGTGCCCTATGGACGAGAACAGCGAGCAGAGAGTCAGCTAACACTGAGGTATCACAAAATGTCATTTGCATACATTTATTAATCCGCAATGTGCCTGTTACTGTGTGTATGCAAGGCCTAGATAGGTGTGAGGCAGTTATTATTAATGCATGTGGTCCCCTGAAATGGTGGCTGCCTAACCTGTAAGGTGGGACAAGGGGATATGAGGTAACTGCGCTGGCTTTCTACACTGTCGCGGTAGACGGTCGAAGACCACAGCGCAATCCTGCATTGGTTAACATTGGACCCTATGGGTCGCAGGAGCCAATGACGATGTACGGCGACGGTGACGGTATGCACCGCCGCGGACGTGACTGCCATTTTATGTCTGTTCACTCACTTGATACCTGACCTTCAACAGGAGAGGACCTACACTGCAAGTGACCTCAGTCTGGAAGCGACAATGGCTCATGTGTCTGGGGAAAGGGACCCTGCCTTCACTTCGCAGGAGTTGGGGAAATTAGTGGATGGGTTTCTCCCCCAGTACACACAACTGTACGGTCCTCCAGACAAACAGGTGAGTACACTGTGAGCATGCTGCACCGGCAATGCCTGCTTGGAGTGGTGTGGATGGAAGATACATGGGGGGGGACTGAGGCCTGCATGAGCGGACGGTGAGTGTATGTGCATCAGGAATGTGGGCCAATGACAAAGACGGTCCTGACGGGTAAAGATTTTCATTTTCCCCTGTACTACTCCTCTAGGTCAGCGCCCACCATAACAAGGATATTTGGCGTGCCATTGCCAAGGTAGTCCGGACCCTGGGGGTCCACCACAGACGGAGCACCCACTGCCGAAAAAGATGGGAGGACATTCGCCGCTGGAGCAAGAAGACGGCGGAGGCCCAGCTGGGGATGGCCTCCCAACGTGGGAGGGGTGCCCTTCACACCATGACCCCCCTGATGTTCCAGATCCTGGCAGTGGCGTATCTGGAGTTGGATGGGCGCTTGAGGGCATCACAGCAGCCACAAGGGGGTGAGTACAGTCACATTCATCTGACTATGCGCGCATTACGAGGTATCGGGGTGGGGGAGTTGGGCGGTGGGTTCCCCTAGGCAAGGGCGAGCTTGGTAGGCAAGGTCCCTTGTGAGGCAGTTTCAGTGGAACCTCAACCCCACTTGGGGTTAGTGCCAACTACACCTAGTCAGGCTCCTGTGGCTTCCATGTGTGCAGCAATCGGGCTTAGACCTTGTACCCCATGGGCATGTGAATAATCTATGAACTATAAGTGCATGGTGTAGTGCAGAGGGCTGCTGTGTCTGTAGTTTCCGCCAACGGTAGTGGTGTTGCATGCACTGAACATGTCTTTCTTCTGTCTTCCCCCTTCCCTTTTCGTGGTCTCCTGTTCTTGTGTGCAAAAGCATCATCAGGCGGAGGAGCAGTTGCACCGGAGCAGGAGGGAGCTGTATCCCACTTGGCCCTGGAGGGCGAAACAACAGAGTCTGAAGCCACCAGTGGGACGGAGGGTGAGGGGAGCTCCACGGCGGGGACAGGAGGTGACAGCAGTGACAGCGACTCCTCTTCCGATGGGAGCTCCCTTGCAGTGGCCCTAGGCACCCCAGGCCCTGCCCCAGTCAGCCCTGCTGCCCTCCGTGAAGAGGCTATTGACCTCCTGAGTTTCCTCACTGTTGGGCTGTCTACCATTCTGAATGCCATCCAGGGTGTTGAGAGGCATTTGCAACAAACAAATGCATACCTGGAGGGCATTCATTCTGGCCAGGCAGCCCAACAGAGAGCATTTCAGGCTCTGGCCTCAGCACTGACCAGACCCAATCCCCTGTACCTCAGCCTATCCCAAGCACACCATCAGACCAGCATGCACACACCTCAACACACAAGGGTGTCTCAGGCAAACATAAGCACCACACATCCCACAGGCACTCACACAAACATCATACCTATGCAGACATACCAACATCCACTGCCTCCACTGTGTCCCCCTCCTCCACGTCTCCCTATTCCCTCTCAGTCTATTCTCCACTCACACCTCCATGCACTACATCTTCTGCCACTACCTCCATCACCAGCACGCCCATCACCACACACCGCTCATGTGCACTCACCACCCCCACCAACATTCACACATCCCCTGTGTCCTCTCCCAGTGTGTCAGTTATCCCTCCTCCCAAAGTACACAAACGCAGGCAAACACCCACCCAACAGCCATCCACCTCACAACAGCCTCCAACCCATACACCTTCACCCAAATTCAGCAGACGTACACCTCCTACAACCACTACCTCCACTCCCAAACCCCCTCCATATACCCGTCCCAGTGTGTCTAAAAAACCTTTCCTGGCTAATATGGACCTCTTCCCTACACCTCCCCCCGTCTGTCCCCTAGGGCCAGGCTTTCCAGGTCCCAACCTAGCACCTCCGCCACCACATCCCCAGGCACAGTGGTGCCAGCAATTGCGGGCTATTGGAGTGCGCCAACCATCAGGGCTGCCAGTGTGCCACGGAGCAAAGGCAAGGTCACACCTGCCAAGCTAAAAAAGTTGCCCACATCCCAGAGGGAGAAGCAGAAAACACCTGCCACCAAGGGGTCAGGCAAAACGAAAGGGGATAGTGGCAAGACAGCTGCGCCACCATCAAAGGTGGGGAAGGGCCAGAAACTGAAGGCAGGTCAGGAGAGGGCACAGTGGCACTGACTGAGGGACCAGTGTCACACCTTCTTTCCACGTCGATGCCAACCTGTACAGAGAAGACTGCCACCTGAACTGCCACCTGCACTGCCACCTGCACCAGCACCGCTGCCACAGAGCCCGCCGCCAGTACCACTGTCACAGACCCCACCACCAGCACCCCGCCACAGAGCCAGCCGCCAGCACCACTGTCACAGAGCCCGCCGCCTGCGCCTCCACCACAGAGCCCGCCGCCAGCAGCGCTGCCACAGAGCCCGCCGCAAGCACCGCTGCCACAGAGCCCGCAACCAGCACCGCCGCCACAGAGCCCGCAACGAGTACTGCCACCACAGAGCCTTCTGCCAACACCGCCGCCACAGAACCCGAACCAGCGCTGCCACCACAGAGCCCGCCGCCAGCACCGCCGCCACAGAGCCCGTCGCCAGCACCGCGGTGACTGACACCGCCGCAAGCACTACCAGCGGCCCGTGACATCCTGAGCCAGTGGCACCACCGCAGACATGGCTGCCATCCCCAGTGGTCAGTCGTTCGAGTATGGTGGTGAGCTCCAGGAGCCTGGGCAGCTTCCATGAAGCATCACTTTCCCCAATTCAGAGATTGTGTTAGAGTCATATTGCTGTCTTAGGGCAAACGCTCCTTGCTGTCATTTCTCTTGCTTTTAATCAATACAACATTTTTATGATCCTCAGGAAGCAGACCTATGCAGGATGAAATGTTAAACTTGCTATCAAGTAGGTCATGAACCTACTCAGTTACCAGTACCAGGAAAATACTCATCTCTACAACTAATCCCTGTAGATCCAGAGAGATCGATAACTGAACCTCTTTGATGGATTTTGGGACCTCCTTGAGAGAAGTCAATGTAATGTAATCAAGGAAATAGAGTGGCAACACGTGAGGGCTCAGGAGTGTCAGAGGCAGTGTCCTTCAACTGTTGTTTATGATCTGATGGACACTTGGAGGACGAGAAGAAGGTTGTATAGAGGGTGCAGATGGAGGCCCAAATGCTATAAGGGAATCTGGAGTTAATGGTGGTAGGTGGGAGCACACGCAGATGATTGTGAGGCCTGCTCTTTGGGCACAACAGAAGTTCTTACTCAAGGCCAGGAGGAGCCCCTATATCTGCTTCGTCCTGGCTGGTGGTGTCCAACTTCTGCAAACTGGCTCCACAGACTATGCCCAGAGAGGTTTTGTCAATGAGTGTGCTTCTCTCTGGGTGGGAACACTCTTTCTGCTGGTGTCATATTTTGCTCCTCCTCGCTGGTGGTGAGTAGTGTTCAAGCCCACCTTGCAGATGAGGATCTAGAAGTGCACCTGGGGTCCTGCTGTGATGGAGCTTTTTCATCTCAATCCACTGAAAAGGAATGACTACAAAATAAAGAAAAGATCATTGCTTATCTCCAATATTTCATATATATTCGAACAATATTTTTGGGATATCATTTTCCTAAATACAAGGACGAATGATGTTGTGTAAGCTTTCAATACGTTTTAGCATAATCAATCATAATCAATTGAGTAATGTATATCTCAGATTTAATTGAAAAAATATATTTCCTTTTTAAAATTATTTTGTTGAAAATTAATTTATAAGTAATCATGTACATGGTACATAATCATTTCAAAAACGAATGTACACATTTTTAGAAGCTTAGCATGCTCACCGAACAAATGACGATTTTCATAATTACATTGATAGCATGTCAAATGTTAAAAAAGTGACCTTTCTCCATTCAAAATAACCTAGATTTTCAGAATGTGTACAATTAAAATTTCCAGTGCATGTTTCAAAGCAAATACAAGTTACAAAATTCAGCCTTGCCTGTATACACTTTAAACAAAGAAACCTTTACATATTCAACGTGTTAAACTTGTGTCAGAAATGTATGTTGCCAAGAAATATTAAGTTATGAAAACATTTCCAGTATGTTAAGCTCCGATGATTAATATTATAGACATGTATTAAACATTTATTTGCATAGTATTAGATAAAAACATCAATTCCACTCATAATCAACAGGACAAGTTACAGACGATATCCAGTGTTAAAACAAACTTTAAATTCGACACAGGACTAAACAACATTTTCAAAACGTATTCACTCTTATGTTATTGTAAAAAAGATTGCATACAATGCCTCTCCCCTTATCAAACTTTTCCAGCTAAGCATGGATAATTAGACAGGCCTGTGCAGTGCTGTCATTCAGGGGTTCCAAGGAAGTGGCTGTGAGGACACGCAAAAAATGTACAGTACTGGTGGCACTTACTTTTACTTCCAGTGTGGACACTCACTGCAGGGCAACTTGTACTAATGGTGTAAGGAACTTATCCTTACCTTGTCGCAGTCATTTGTGCCACTCTAGAGTGGGAGAGTCACTGTGATGGCATAAGGCCTCCTTCCTACGGGACAGTGCTGCTGTTTTTTTGGTTATGTCTACCCAACAATCTGGGTGTGCCTTCCTGGTATGCTCTGTACAGAATCTTGGCTGGCTTCACGCAATGGATTCTGGGGTGAGTTGAATTCCCTTACATAATGTGTCTCAAGTGTGCAGTGATATTACTTTAGGGTACATATATCTTTGAAAACTTTTAATTATGTTCATTTTATTGGCAGTACTGTTTTCACTCTTCCCCCCTGCACAATAGATTTTGGGCCAGATGTATCATGAAGGCCTTTTGCGATTCGGAAATAGCGATTTTTGGGAAATAGCTATTTCCGACTCGCAAAATGCCATGTATCACATTTGCGAATCGGTAATAGCGATTTCTTAAAAATTGCAATACCAGCCCCATTTGCACCTATGGGCCTATTGGCCCATATCTGCGAATTTTTTGCATTTCCAAAATTGCGATTTCTTAACCAGAAATCACAATTTTGGAAATGCAAAGCCCCAGGGTGCTGGGGGCCTAAGGCCCCCTCTGCTGCACCCCAAAATTATTTTTGGGGACATGTAAGGTGCACACATGCCAAAAGGGCATGTGTGCTTTACACGTACATGTACAAATGCATTTTAAAATGTTGCACATGGTTACCACCAGGTATAACCTGGTGGTAAATAGCGATTCCTAAATGCCAAAATCGCATTTAGGAATGGCTTCATTATTGTGCTAAGAAATCTCAGATCTAAGATTTCTTATTTAGAGAGTCACAATTTGCGACTCTCTAAACAGGGTCGCAATTTTAAGGAATTGCTATTTTAGCGATCCCTTAAAATTGCGTTCAGAATATCTTTCTTACATTCTGAACTGGCTTTTTGCATTCGCAAATGGGCATTCTCACTGTTTGCGAATGCAAAAAACTTTGATACATCTGGCCCTACATTCCCAAACTAATATGAATGCAAATTGCTTCCTGCTCCTTTCTAGGTCACATCTCACTCCAATTGTTTAAAGGATTTGTTTTCAGCTTGCATCACCATTGTACCTGTTGCCTGGTTGCTCACTTTGACTTCCATGTGTTCCTGCAATACTTATCTTCTGTCTCTCACCATTTTACTGGATGAACAGTCTTACATTCAACTAGATTCACATTTCTTTTTTCATTCCTGCTGCATATTATTTCTGGCGTAATTTCAGACTTTTTATTGTAAACACAGAGTCTTGAGCTGCTATTAGAGATGAAAGACTTCATTTGCAGACAAAGAAAGTATTTCAACCATTAGCATAAAGACCTGTTCTTGACAGATGTCTCCTCAAATGTGTTCATGTGCTGCTGCGCTCAGATGTTTCTCTTGCCCTCAATAAAGTTAAGGTTAATTTAGGAGGAACCCTTCACAACTGTTATTTGTATCCTTATCAACAAAGCTTTGGATCCTATCTCTTGCTGTTCCTCCACGGTTTCGGGGGTTTTGAGAATTAAAAGATCAGGATGGAGGATGTTGTTGTTATGGTAAGAAGATGACTCAGAGTGACCACAAAATATCTTACTTCCTGTCCAGTATCTAAGGTCCTGTTTCTGTGGTAGTCACAGATGACTGTTGCAAGAACATAAGTTCCCTTCTGTATGTGAAGGCCACTGTCCCGTGTGCAACTGGACAAAGACATTAAATTCTCTTGTCAATTTGTGCCTTTCTGCCAGTACCTGTAGCATGGCAAAGAACTGAAGCATTCCTCTATTGATGTATATCACTACCTGATACAAGTATCGAGACAAGCTTGACTGTGAGATGCCTACATCAGCAGAACTAGCCCTTCAGAAAGATCCAGTGGCCTTGAAATGAAATGCAACCAGTAAAGTGACATGGGCAGGGATAGTCTGGAAACTGACTTAAGGTGAACGAAGCTCCTGCTTCGTGCCTCCAACTATATCAAGAGCCACTCCAATTAAGTAGGCGTATCTAGCAATGCCTACTTCCCTTTACATGCCACAAATGTTGATCCCTTGCCTGTAAAGCTTCTCTCTGCTCTTCAAATAATTATCCTTAAAAAGAGGAGCAAAGCAACAAAGACATTTACTAACATATTAAAGGCCAAAAAATTGTTTGGTGTATGGGTTAGTGTCTTACATGATCAGCGTGTATGTGATTGGTTAGTGTGGAAAAATGCCTCTTTTTGTATGATCACCCAGCTTATTTTTGGATTGATGCTGCTATTTGTTTGTCTCTGTACCCTAGGACTCAATGCTATCCAGTTCCAGTGCATGTACTCTGATCCCCAAAAACATGTCAAAAGTGGTTACACTCCTAACTGGTATATTTAACTTTCCTGTAAGTCACCAGTATATGGTACAAAGTGTATCCAGGGCCTGATGATGTCACTAGTGGACTCCAGGACATATTGTGTCCCCCCTATAGTGATGGTTCAAAACATGACCGCAAGCCTATGACTGTAGCCTGTTGGGGCAGTTTTAAAACCTTGATTTTACCCAATCAAAATAACCCATTTTTAACAGCCTCAAACACGTCTCATAAGTATTAATAAGTCATTTCTAAGTAAAATGTAATAAACTTCAAAGAAGCCTACCATGTAAAATGCTCATGTTACTGACACCTGTGGCTTCCCCATCCTTTGTCCCCTTATCATCCAGGAACCCATCCCAGTAGGAGAGGACCTGCTCTTGGAAATGGTTTTGAGTGACTACAAAGGAGGGATTGCTCATTTCCCTAGCCACACCTCTGGGGTGGTCACAGGAGCTCTGCACAGGGGAAGACAGTTTCTGCAATGGTGGATTTAGGTAGAAAGGGGCACTTGGGATTGTTAGCAGTTGGTCAAGAACAAGAACTGCTGCAATGGTGGGTCGGGTTACCACTGGGAACTTTTTCCCTTTTGCTTAGGGAGGGCCTGGAGTCACTCCTACCCACAGGCTAGTGCCAGATGCAAATGTGGTACCCATGGTCACCTTCTTCAAAACACCACTGGACCCATAGAAGATGGAAGGACTGCACCTGCTGACCATGGTCACCCTCTTCAAAACACCACTGGACCCATAGAAGATGGAAGGACTGCACCTGCTGATGAAACCTGTGAGGAGAACCTTAAGGGCTAGACCTGTTCTTACTTGTACCCAAGACAAAGACATAGGTGGTCATTACAACCCTGGCGGTCGGTGTTAAAGCGGCGGTAAGATATGTAAATATGGAATTACGACCTTGGCGGAAACCGCCAACATAGACAGCCACTTTAACACTCCGACCGCCACGGCGGTCCAAACAAACAGCTTGGCAGTCACCGCCAACAGACAGGCGGAGGACAATGTACCGCCCACAGAATTACAACCTACCAATCCGCTGCCTTTTCCGGGGCGGATTCACCGTGAACAAAAACACTGCAGAAACATGATTTCAAAGGGAAAACGCTCACCTCTGCACACCCCACGAGGAACCAGGACGCCATGGAACCAGAGCTCCACATTTTTCCAGCCCTTATCTTCTTGCTCCTCTACCAGGAGCACGAACACCGGCGGCGAAGACCACGGTGAGTACTGCACCTACGACACAGGGGAGGGGGGAGGGAAAAAACACTGACACACACACGCAGCACGCAACACCCCCACCCCCACCCTCACCCTCACCCACGACAACACACACACTAATACAGCATGATACATTACAGTTACACCCCCAAGCCCCCCGGAAGAATGCAAAGACAAAAGGAAATGAGGTGAACAATTGTAATATAATCAAATTCAGTGTACAAAAAATATACATACACTATTTACAAATATATATACACCAATAATATTAGTCCAAGGTATTCCACCATTAAAGTCCGTGGACCACTGGGCCCCAAATGCATGGGCGAGGCCCACACAAGATACGTGAACAAGACGGAGAGAACACTGAAGGGGCATCAGATGGAAATAAAACAGGCACCTCAGGGGGAAGGGAAAGGGGGGGCACTTCAGCCGGTTGAGTGGACGAAGCCAAATCCACGAGGGGACCCCATGCCCCCTGTTCAATCCTGGGGAGTGCAAAGCCACGGTCTCTCAAGTCTCTACAGTGGGTGGGTTGCCCACTATTCAATCCTGGGGAGTGCAAAGCCACAGTCTCTCAAGTCTCTACAGTGGGTGGGTTGCCCACTGTTGAATCCTGGGGAGTGCAAAGCCACAGTCTCTCAAGTGGATAACATTCTCCACTGATTCTGGAGGGGGCCTTGTGCCCAGAGTGCTTCATCCTGGCAAGGACTGAGGTAGTGGATGTCTTTCTCCACGGGTTCTGGAGGGGGCCTTGTGCCCAGAGTGCTTCATCCTGCCAAGGACTGAGGTAGTGGATGTAACTCTCCACTTGTTCTGGAGGGGGCCTTGTGCCCAGAGAGCTTCATCCTGCCAAGGACTGAGGTAGTGGATGTAAATCTCCACTGGTTCTGGAGGGGGCCTTGTGCCCAGAGTGCTTCATCCTGTCAAGGACTGAGGTAGTGGATGTCTTTCTCCACTGGTTCTGGAGGGGGCCTTTTTCCCAGAGTGCTTCATCCTGCTTGTGGCGGCCTCAGTAGCATCAGAGCTTTTGACGCTCATGGGCCTGCGGTGCTTGTTGAGGCGGTGTCCTTTGCAGCAGTGCTTGTTGCAGAGGTGTCCTTGGCAGCGGTGCTTGTGGCGGTGGTGTCCTTGGCAGCGGTGCTTGTGGCGCCGGTGTCCTTGGCATCAGTGCTTGTGGCGGCGGTGTCTTTGGCAGCGGTTCAGCTGCTGGCGGTCCTGTCTGGGGCAGCGGGGCTGCTGCTGGCCGGCTCCTTGGCAGCGGGGCTGTTGCTGCCAGTCCTGTCTGGACCAGTGGGGCTGATGGCGGTCGGCTCCTTGGCAGCAGGGCTGCTGCTGGAGGTCCTGTCTGGGCCAGTGGGGCTGATGGCGGTCGGCTCCTTGGCAGTGGGACTGCTGCTGGGGGTCCTGTCTGGGTCAGCGGGGCTGCTGCTGGCCGGCTCCTTGCCAGCGGGGCTGCTGCTGGCGGTCCTGTCTGTGCCAGTGGGGCTGATGACGGTCAGCTCTTTGGCAGCGGGGCTGCTGCTGGCGGTCCTGTCTGGGGCAGCGGGGCTGCTGCTGGCCGGCTCCTTGGCAGCGGGGCTACTGCTGGTGGTCCTGTCTTGGGCAGTGGGGCTGATGGCAGTTGACTCATGGGCAGCGGGGCTTATGGCGGTGTTCTCCGCCGTGCTGATCTTCCCAGACCTGCCGGATTTCTTGTGCCCCTTCCCCACCTTGGAAGGTGTCGCAGCTGACTCAACACTCCCACCTGTACCCCTGGGAGCGGCTTTGGTGGCTGGTGTCTTCCCCCTCTCCAGCTGGGCACTGGTCAACTTTTGATGCTTGACAGGTGGGGGACTGTCCGTGCTGTGGCTCCTTTACACACTGCCTGCCCTGCTGCCTGGTGCACTCCATAATCCAGTGACTACTGCCACCACTGGTCCCGCCAATATTGTGGCTGAGGTGCTAGGTTGGGACCTGGAGAGTCGGGCCCTTGGAGATTGACGGGGTGGGGGAGGTGAGGGAAAGAGGTCAAGGGTGGACAGGAAAAGTTTCTTAGGAACACTGGGACGGGTAGATGGAGGGAGTTTGGGAGTGGAGGAAGAGGTCGTAGGAGGTGTACGTTTGGTGACTTTGAGTGAAGGTGCATGGGAGGCTGTCGTGAGGTGGATGGCTGTTGGGTGTGTGTGTGGCTGCGTTTGTGTACCTTGGGAGGTGGGCTCACAGACACACTGGGAGAGGACACAGGGGATGTGTGAATGGTAGTGGGAGTGGTGACTGCACGTGAGTGGGGTGTGGTGGTGGGTGTGCTGGTGATGGACGTAGTGGCTGAAGATGTAGTGCATGCAGGTGTGAGTGGTGACGAGACTGGGAGGGATGAGGGAGGCGAGGGGGAGGGGGACACAGTGGAGGCAGTGAATGTTGGTATGTCTGCATGTGTGTGATACTTGCGTGAGTGCCTGTGGGATGTGTGGTGCTTATGTTTGCCTGAGCTTCCTTTGTGTGTTGAGGTGTGTGCATGCTGGTCTGATGGTGTGCTTGGGATAGGCTGAGGTACAGGGGTGTGGGTCTGGGTGGAGGAAGTTGGAGGGGGAAGGCTAGAGACAGGGACAATGGCTGCCATCAGTGCTGAAGGGCTGTCTGACCAGAATGAATGCCCTCCAGGAATGCATTGGTTTGTTGCAACTGCCTCTCTACACCCTGGATGGCATTCAAAATGGTAGGCTGCCCAACAGTGAGGGACTTGAGGAGGTCAATGGCCTCCTCACTGAGGGCAGCAGGGGTGACTGGGGCAGGGCCTGAGGTGCCTTGGGCGGAGGTGATGCCCACCCTCATGGGTGAGCAGGCACGGCAAAGGCTGAGGGGCTGCTGGGAGGGCGGTGCTGGAGGGGGTGGTGGCGGTTGTACCTGTAGATGCAGGGGGCACAGATGGGCCCGCCACCACAGGGGAGCTTCCCTCACCCTCCGTCCCACTGTTGAAATCGGAGTCTGTAGTCTCGCCCTCCAGGGCTATGTGGGATGCAGCTCCCTCCTGCTCCGGTGCCACTGCTCCTCCGCCTGATGATGCTAATGCACAAAAGTACAGGGAGACCAGAAAAAGGTAGGGGGAAGACAGAAGAAAGACATGTTGAGTGCATGCATTACCGCTACCGTTGGCGTACACAACAGTCACAGAAGCCCCCTGCACTACGCCGCGCACTTGGGGTCCACTATTCAATCCCTGGGACTTGGCATACAAGGCTATGGGCGATATCTGCATAGATGGATGTCACAGGAGCCTGACTAGGTGTAGTTGGCACTGTACCCAGGTGGGGTGGGGTGCCACAGGGTCTGCCTGAAAAAGGGGATTTAACTAGCACACTCGCCCTGGACTAGGGGAACCCACAGCCCACCTCCCCACCCAGACACCTCCACTGCACGCTGAATCAGCAGAATGAGAGTGTACTCACCCCCTTGTTGCTGCTGTGATGCCCTCAAGTGTCCCTCCAACTCCGGATACGCCACCGCCAGGATCCTGACATCAGAGGGGGTCATGGTGCGACAGGCACCCCTCCCAATTGGGAGGCCATCCCCAGCTGGGCCTCCGCCGTCTTCTTGCTCCAGCGACGAATGTCCTCCTATCTTTTCCGGCAGTGGGTGCTCTGTCTGTGGTAGACCCCCAGGGTCCGGATGTCCTTGGCAATGGCACGCCAAACATCCTTCTTCCGCTGGGCACTGACCTACAGGAATTGTACAGGGGAAAAAGAAAAGTTATTACCAACTGCACCGTCACAGTCATTGGCCCGCATCCCTACCCTTGCCATGTGGCACATGCACTCACCGTTGTTTCATGCACGCCTCATTCTCCCCCCCTATCTTTCATCCACACCAATCCACTCCACACAGGCATTGCCCATACAGCATGCTTACAGGTACTTACCTGTTTGTCTGGATGACCGTAGAGTAGCGTGTACTGTGGAGGACCCCATCCACGAGTTTCTCCAACAGGGGCCCTTTCCCCAGATGCACGAGCCATTGTCTCTTCCAGACTGAGGTCACAGCAGCACTTGCAGCGTAGGTCCTCTCCTGTCGAAGATCAGGTATCGAGTGATTGAACAGATAGAAAATGGCAGTCACGTCCGCGGCGGTGCGTACCGTCACCGCTGGCGTACATCGTCATTGGCTCCTGGGACCCATAGGGTCCAATATTAACCAATGAAGAATTGTGCTGCGGTCTTCGACCGCCTACCGCGACTGTGTACAACGCCAGCGCAGTTACCTCATATCCCATTGTCCCACTTTACAGGTCAGGCAGCCGCCATTGCAGGGGCCCACATGGGTTTATTTTTAACTGCGTCACACATACCTAGGCCTTGGCACAACACTCATACAGGCAAATTTAGGGTTCTGAATAGTTTTCTGAGTAAGCTGTGTTTACGTACCTCTGAGTTGGTTGACTCTGTGCTCGCTATTGTCCTCCATAGGCACCGTCCGCTGGGACATGTGAGGATATGGTGGCATCCTCCGGTGTACCGACCGCTGGTGGATCTGTCGACAATGGAGGAAAGACATGTAATCATCACCTACAGGCTTGATTGTGCCACAATCCTGGAACTGTGTGCCCAGTTGGAGCCAGACCTGATGTCAGCTATCTGCCATCCCACAGGGATCCCCCCTCAAGTGCAGGTTCTGTCAGTACTCCATTTCCTTGCAAGTGGGTCATTACAAACTACAGTGGCCATAGCATCAGGGATGTCCCAGTTTATGTTTTCCAACGTGTTGTCCAGAGTGTTGTCTGCCCTGCTGAAACACATGCGGAGCTACATCGTTTTCCCTCAGGTGGAGGATTTGCCTACAGTGAAAGGTGACTTCTATGCCTTGGGACATATCCCCAACATCATAGGTGCCATTGATGGGACACATGTGGCCTTGGTCCCCCCCCCCGCAGGAGTGAACAGGTGTGCAGAAACAGTAAGAGTTACCATTCGATGAATGTGCAGATGGTGTGTTTGGCAGACCAGTACATCTCCCATGTTAATGCCAAATTCTCTGGCTCAGTGCATGACGCTTACATCCTGCGGAATAGCAGCATCCCTTATGTGATGGGCCAACTCCAGAGGCACCGTGTGTGGCTACTAGGTGAGCACCGGGAACCAATTCAATGGGAAATAGTTGTCTGGGTCTGGGGATATCCCTAAGAATCAGTGTGTGTCCACAGTTGTCCCTCACCATTTGCAGGTGACTCTGGTTACCCCAACCTGTCATGGCTACTGACCCCAGTGAGGAATCCCAGGACAAGGGCAGGGGAACGCTACAATGAGGCCCATTGGCGAACTGCGGAGGATTATAGAGCGGACCTTCGGCCTCATGAAGGCCAGGTTCCGGTGCCTCCATATGACAGCTGGTTCCCTATTCTACTCACCAAAGAAGGTGTGCCAGATCATCATGGCCTGCTGTATGCTTCATAACTTGGCTTTGCGACGACAGGTGCCTTTTCTGCAGGAGGATGGTCCAGATGGAGGTGTTGTGGCAGCTGTGGAGCCTGTGGACAGTGAAGCTGAGGAAGCAGAAGAAGAGGACATTGACAACAGGAACTCTGTGATCCTGCAATACTTCCAGGGAGACACAGGTAAGAAGACAAACCTGCCTACTACATGTTCTTTAACACTACTATCTCTCTACTGTCTGTACTTTTCACCCAGTGTATGGTCACTGAGTTGTCACTTTCTCTTACGATTTCACAGATGTGGGTCCCACTGTGTGACATCTGCTTTGTTTCCGCATGGACTAGAGCTGTGTGACATAGTTATGTTGACATTACCATTGAATGAGAATTTTCTCACTGTAATTGCTAGTACACTAAATCCAAATCACAGACAGACTCCAGATTATTTTGTGCTTTAAGGGTGTTTATTTAAGTGCTCAGTATTGGAGGGGGTTGTTAAATGGTGAGGGGTGATGGTGGAGGAATGTCCATGGCAGAGTCCAGTCTATTAGTCTCACAGGTGCATTGTCCAAAGGGGCATAGGAAGTGGAGCTGGGGCAGTTTAAGTATGGACAGGGTGACAAAGTGGGACAGAAGGATGACAATCAGGGTGGTCTCATTTCTTGGCGGGGGTCTTGGCATCATTCTCTGTCTTTGTCCTGGATCTCAGGGACCGTTTACGGGGTGGTTCTCCATCTGTAGGCGGTGGGGTGCTGCTGTGGTGGTCCTGTGGCGGTGCCACCTGTCCACTAGCGCCGGCGGAGGTGGTGGGCAGTTCATCGTCCTAGCTAGTGTCAGGGGCCCCTTGTTGTGCCACAGTGTCCCTCCTGGTGTTGAGGACTTCCTTCAGCACCCCTACAATGGTGCCCAGGGTGGAATTGATGGATCTGAGTTCCTCCCTGAATCCCAAATACTGTTCCTCCTGCAGCCTCTGGGTCTCCTGAAACTTGGCCAGTACCATTGCCATCGTCTCCTGGGAATGGTGGTAGGCTCCCATGATGTTGGAGAGGGCCTCGTGGAGAGTGGGTTCCCTGGGCCTGTCCTCCCCCTGTCACACAGCAGCCCTCCCAGTTTCCCTGTTTCCCTGGGCCCCTGTCCCCTGAACGGTGTGCCCACTGCCACTGCCCCCAGGTCCCTGTTGTTGTTGGGGTGGTGTGTTATCCTGTGTTCCCTGTAGTGGTGGACACACTGCTGATTGACGTGTCCTGAGGACAGAGGTATGGGCCCACTGGGAGGGTGCTGTTCTGGTGTTTCCAGAGGGGGGAAGGTCTGTAGTGGCCTGTGACTGTGTGAGGGGAACCGACTGTCCCGAGGTCCCAGATGGGCCGGGCTGGTCGTCTAGATCCAGTTGGACAGAGCTGCTGTCATCACTGTGGGCCTCTTCTGTTGGTGGAGTGGACATTTCTGGACCCTCCTGTCCGGTGACGTTGGGTAGGGTTCCTGCAGGGGTGTAAAAGCATGATTATTGCATCTGTGTGTGCCATGGTGTGCAATGGGTGGGTGACCGTGTACCTCAGTGATTGCATTCTTATGTAGGACTTTGTGTGATCATGGTTTAGGGGGGTGTATGGGTATGTGCAGTGGCCATCCATTGGTGATGGGTGTCCATGCTTTGGTGTTGGTGTTGCATGCAAGGCTTGGTGTTGGGATGGGTGGTTTGTGATATTGGGACATTTGTGGGGAGTTGGAGTGATGGGGGTGAGGGTGGGGGTATGTGATAGCATGCAGGTAGGGTGGGGGATGTAATAGTTAAGATTTGACTTACCAGAGTCCATTCCTCCAGCTACTCCTAAGAGGCCATCAGGATGCAGAATAGCCATGACTTTCTCCTCCCATGTTGTTGGTTGTTGGGGAGGAGGTGGGGGTCCACTGCCAGTCCTCTGAACCGCAAGGTCGTGTCTTGAGACCACGGAACACACCTTCCCCCGTAGCTCGTTCCACCTCTTCCTGATGTCATCCCTATTTCTTGGGTGTTGTCCCACTGCATTGACCCTGTCCACTATTCTTCGCCATAGCTCCAACTTCCTAGCTATGGAGGTGTGCTGCACCTGTGATCCGAATAGCTGTGGCTCTACTCGGATGATTTCCTCCATCATGACCCTGAGCTCCTCCTCAGAGAACCTGGGGTGTCTTTGCCGTGCCATGGGGTGGTGTGGGTGATGTGTGGGTTGGTGTGTGTTGTGATGTGTGGGGTGATATTTAGTGGTGTGTTGTTTGAGGTGCGTGGATGTTGTGTGAGTGATGGTGTTGTGTGCCTGTGGATGCTCGTTTGTAGATGGTGGTGTCTCTCTCTGGCCTTCAGCCGCAATTGTGGTCGTAAGGGTTTGTGAGTGATGTGGGTGTGTGTTTTATATTGTATTGAGTGTGTGGGAGTGGTGTGTGTATGTGTATCAGGTGTGTGTATTTGGAATTGTCCAATGTGGTTGTGTTTTGTAAATGTGTGTGTATTTTGAGCGCAGTGGTGTGTACCGCCAATGGAATACCGCGGTTGAAGGACCGCCACGTGGATTCGTGGGTCGTGATAGTGTGGGCGTATTCCTGCTGGCGTGACGGTGGAGGTTTTGTTTTCGCCAGTTTATCACTGACCTTTGGTGTGGCTGACTTGTGTGGGTGTCTCGCTTTTGGCAGATTCCGAGCAGTGGGTCATAATGACCGTGGTGGAATTCCGCTGCCGCCACGGTGTGTTGGCGGTCTTCTGCACGGTGGTAAGAGGCTTTTACCACCAATGTTGTAATGACCCCCATAGACTCCAAGGGTCAGTTGGTTGACACTTGTTAACCTATAACAAGGCAAAAGCTGTGAGAAGCCCACCTTCTTCAAAGGACCCAGATGACTTGCCCTGGACCTTGCTGGGAGCTTTTGTTGGAGTAAGTACTGACCCCCAATTACTTTTCCAGAGGTGCTGGAACCCTTGGTTGATGTCACAGTGTACTCCTCCTTACTAACCCTAAGTCTTGGGGATTTAGAGACTTTTTGCTAACATTTTGCCTGGAGAACCATTGAGGGGTTGGAACCAACTTGTCATCTGAGCTGTTGAAGGTGCATCGCCAGTGGTCCTCACTTAGCATCCTGCTTCTCAAGATGAAGGAATCCATCATTAACTGAGCCCTCCTCAGTTCCTAGTCACAGTTTCATTGGCACTGCTCTAGAAAGAGACCCGATTGACACCAGAGACCACAGAAAACGTAAACTTCTCTTGCCAGAGATTTTCTCACTTAAACCAAAGGCTTCACCAAGGTTCCATCTCAATGCTGGAATCTGTCAATGCTGAGCCTCTTCCCTCGACACTAGGCCACTGCCTGCTTTCACTGAAGGCTCTCGATGTTGGGAAGCATCTCATCCTTGTATTTGACCTTCACTCTTTTGCAGCCAGCCTGAATACTTATGCTTCACCCGGTCTAGCATGACCAGTTACCCACAGTTGCCACTTTGCACTTTACACTGTTAAAAATTCATATCTCTGGTTTCCCTTATTTGAATATTATTGTTTTGGTGTCATTGTTCAATAAATTGTTTTCTGTTTTTATAAATTACATTGTGATGGTTAAGATGGCGGCCGGAGCGGACGTGTAGTTGGAGCTCTGCTCGCGGCCCAACACTAATCCGTACAAATCTCCATCCCTAAGGTCTATCTGTCGCCTATCTCAGCACTGCAGGACCCCCGAGAGGCAGCCACTGCTGCCAGCATCGCTTCCGACGCATGCGAGGGATCCGAGTGAGGTGCTCCGGACCCTTGCTGGGACCAAGTGCTGGATGGGGATGGGGATGGGGATGGTGAGGCCTCCCCTTGTCTGAGGCCGCAAGCCGCAACTGCGGAGGAGACCGCCGAGCCCACTGATGCTCAACACCTGGAGAAGCAAGGTGAAGACAGAGACATGTCTGGTACTGAAACTGACCCCCCCCCCGGGAGACCAGTTGCAGGCGGAGGAGGACTCTGCGCGCTGACATGGAGAGGCCAGCACGGGTGCTCGAGATTGGAGCGCTCGATCTGGTGAAGTGCTGGATGGGGACGGCGAGGCCTCCCCTTGTCTGAGGTCGCAAGCTGCAACCGCAGTGGAGACCGCCGAGCCCACTAAAGCCACTGAGAGCACACCCCAACACAGGGGCTGGGTCCCCACCGTCGGAGGGGGAAACAGGAACACAGGCAGGCGCCCTACATAGGATGTCCAAAACCTTGGCTACCCACTCAGCGCATTTTGACAAGGTGTTACAGGCGGTAATGGACACTAAGACGTAATTAGAAGTTAAAATAGACTCAGTAGTGCTGGAAGTTATTTTACTTAGAGCGGACCATCGCAAACTAGCGGACAGAGTCACTATCGCTAAATCAACACTTAAAATGACCCAACCTGATATTTCTGAAATGAAAGCTCAAATCAGACGCATGGAAACTGAAATAGCGCTACCACAATGCAGAGCTGAGGACACAGAAGGACATTCACGCAGGAACAATGTCAGGTTCTTGGGTATACCTGAACGAGCAGAGCTCCCCAGCGCAGAACTCTTCCTGGAGCGATGGCTGAGGGACACAGTGTTATCTCAAAACGTACCACCATTGCTGGTGGAAGAACGAGCCCACCGGATCCCGGGGGTGTCGCCATGTCCTGGAGCTCCGCCCAGACCACTGATCGCTAGATTCTTAAATTACTGAGACAGGGATCTAGTCCTGCAAGGCTTCCGAACTCAATGTCCTGTCCGCATGGAGAACACTGGAATCACAGCATATCCAGATTACACAGCGGAAGTCCAGCGCAAACGCGCTACTTTCACCAAAGTGAAGCAAGTACTCAGAGACAGAAACATTACTTACTCCATCCTGTTTCCGGCCCGATTAAGAGTGGTGGACAGTGACAGAACTCTCTTCTTCCCGTCAGCGGAGGATGTATGGACGTGGCTACACGCCAAGGGCCTGATAGACCCAGTAGAAGAGGCGATGGAAATGGGGACTGGCTGGAACAATGTCCTCAAAGGAAGAAAAAAACGAACACTGGAAATAAAGCACGCCCATTGAAATTACAGGCCGCGGATGAACAGGCACAAGCCCTGAAAGAGGCAAATATGGAATGAAATTAGAGACACAGATTTGAATTCCTCGCGAGCCCACTTAAGCCCCCCCTCGTCGCCACTTATATTCGGCCCTGCTCTCACACCATGCACGGCTGGTGACATTTGAAACACTGTATATGGTCCCGAATGAACTGAAGACTTGAGTTATCAGCTACAGGGAGGAATACTGCGAGATAGGTGTAGCTCGGAGGGGGCCGATGATATAATGGCTGCTAAAGAACCACGACTGAAATATGCTGTGCCACCCTGAGTGGGGCGGGGACAGACACAGATTCGGAATGGAAGTCGAGTAGGTTCTTGGTCTGAGGGGACAGACGAGGCCAGGAGGCCGCACAGCCGAGACCGCAAGGGACACATGATCATCCATAAAGGTCGCGAACACTCGAACACTCAGATTCTCCCCGACCACGCCCTTATACCCACACGGGTGACCGAATGGACCTTGATTGGACTAGAATTCTTGTTGGCACCGGTTGTGCCACACAGGTTAATGTTGTTTGGGTTATCGTAAGTTTCTTTGCATCTTTATGCCTTTTCTCTGCAAGCCATATCTATCATGCTTGGGGGATGGAAGGGGTGGGGGGTTTGGGGGGATTCCCAGGAAGGGGGGGCCCTTGATTGACAGAGGGGTGCCATGATACACAATAACTATGACACCATGGCTATGTATAATATTTGAACTTGGAATGGAAGAGGTATGGCTAATATCTCAAAAAGCTGCAGAATATATGCTTACCTTAAGCGTCATAAAATACACATAGCCATACTTCAAGAGACCCACCTCACTACTGACGAATTGGGTAGCATTGGTAGAAAATGGTTGGGCTCGATATATGGCACTAAAACGTCGACATACGAAAGGCAGTGTTAATATGGATTGCCTCCGGGGTCCCTTACACTGTTAAACATGCACGAATAGACACGGATGGTAGGTACATCCACCTGATGGGAGAACTGAATGGGAAACAACTGACCATAACAGGTATATATGCACCCAATACTAAACAGGGAGATTTCCTGCTATCCACCTACGCAGCTCAGTCACACGACCCGTCAATACCTAGCATATGTAGAGGGGACTTCAATTGCGTGCCAGACGTAACCATAGATAGATCCCACCCTCCGCTTAAGGGTGCCCATAGCAGGAGACTCTCCCAGGAGCTACGATCATGGTTGACAGAGAGGAGACTACATGACACCTGGTGGAGTTTACACCCCACAGACAGGGAACACTCCTTCTTATCCCCGATACACCAACTCCACACTCAGATAGATTTGCTATTATGCTCAAGTGAACTTACACATCTCCTGGAAAGGGCATCATACCTGGCTAAGACTCTGTCAGATCATTGCCCGCTGGTCGTTGCTGTGCGATGGGGTAGACTGATCACAAGTATCCCTACCTGGCGCTTGCAGCCTTCACTGCTGCGAGATCCCCCCTTCCGAGCGGAGTTAGCAGACAGAATAGATCCGCAGTTTAAAATAAACACGAAATCAGCATTGTTACGGGCGGTTGAGTGGGACGGACATAAAGTGGTAGTACGGGGCTTATGTATGTCGGCGGCCGGAGGAGTCCGACGCACGCTGACCACGGAACTGCACGACATTGAAGGGAAATTACGGGGGTGGAGAGGAGGGTGGAGATAGGAGAGGGAGACATGAGTGATATGACTGGACTTAAAAAACAATGGACTGAGACCGATGTGCGCTTACAGAAATTTGACTATCGGCATTACGCGACGCGAATGCACACCGAGGGGGACCGGCCTAGCAGATTATTGTCCTGGTTGGTGAAAGGCGAACAACAACACACCACCATAAATTCCATCCGTTTAGACACAGGGAACATAGTCAATACACAGCTGGAGATAAATGAGGCTTTTAGACAATACTATGCCACTCTATATAGGGCGAAGCCCCCCCACCCCCGGATCAGATGAGGGAATTTTTCCAGGCATCCCCACTAACTCGCCTAACGGACACACAATTACTAGATCTGGAGAAGCCCATAGAACTGGACGAGATCCAGCAAGCTTTGAAACAAATGGCCCATAATAAAGCTCCTGGGGCAGACAGCCTTCCAGCTGAGTATTATCAACTTTTCTCAGCACAGACGTTGGCACCTTACCTGGAAATGCTACAGGAGGCGTACGAACGGGGTCATCTCCCAGAGTCACAGCGGGAAGCAATAATAGAGGGCCTCCACAAAAAAGGTCGCAACCCTTTAGATGTTCGGTCTTACCGGCCCCTGTCCCTGTTAAATTCCGACTGCAAACAGTTGGGGAAGGTGCTAGCAAATCGTCTCCTCCCATTGATGCCAAACTTAGTTCATCCGGACCAATCCAGTTTTATACCTGGCCGCAGCACCTTCACTAATATCAGGTGCCTCATAAGGCTTATGGCTGGGACCCCAGAATTAGACCAAACGCGAACGGCGGTCTCTTTAGACGTAGAAAACGCATTTGACACGTTGGGCTGGCCATTCCTGATGGAGGCAATGAAACACATGGGATTTGACAATGTATTTATGCAATGGGTAACCACTCTATACACAGACCCGAAAGCAAGAGTGAAGACAGGCAGGATTATATCAGAGAGGTTCGCGATAGGTAGAGGCACTAGACAGGGCGGCCCCCTATCACCACTCCTGTTCGCACTGGCAATTCAACCACTTGCAGAGCGACTGCGATCCGTGGCTCCGCACTGGGGTATTCTGGATGGTAATGAATACAGAATGATCTCCCTGTATGCGGATGATGCACTAATATACTTACGTAATCGCTCTGAATCTTTACCGGACTTACTACGACTACTAGACGCATTCGGGGACCTATCAGGTCTGCGAGTAAACTGGTCAAAATCATGTCTATTCCCAATGAGCCCGCTCCCGGGCCCACCAAGAGAAGCACTCACCGCACACAGCTTACAATGGTGCCACACCACTATCAAATATTTAGGGGGGCAAATATACCACAATGAACTGAATCTTAGGGAGGGGAACATAGATCAGACGATCAGGTCCATAAAAGGCTCGATGCCCTTCTGGTGTTCACTTCCACTCTCACCCTTAGGGAGAGTAGCAATAGCAAAAATGATCATACGCCCTCAAGTCTTGTATTATTTTTTGGCTGTGCCGCTAAAGCTTCCCAAAACCTTCTTTGCACTCCTATCCAGCCTGCTGACAGACCTGAAGTGGGGCGGGGGACGTTGTCAAGTGGCCACGCAAAGACCTACTTACCTCTAGACAGGGGGGATGGGTGTGCCGCAGTTTGAGCTCTATTATGCGGCGGCACAAATACACTGGATATTGAACTGGATATGCAACCCCCATGGCTTGGAGGATCAAGGGGTGCATACCTCGTTGGGACACTCGGACGTATTAAGATGGCTTTTCGGCCGAGAAGACCCGGCGTACCAAAGAAATATTCTAACAGGCGTGGCGGAATGGATGTGGTGCTGATACGTGATGGTGAAGAAGCAGACCCCGCCGGCCTCGCCCAGGATTCCATTGCTCGCCACCCCCGGAATATACAGAATAAAAGGGCAGTTTGGTCAGCCGCTTTGGTCGCAAAGGGTATACACACCTTTGGAGATATTTTGGGGGAGGGACAATTTTTACCATGCGAGACATTGGCGAGAACGTACGATCTGGGCCGGGGTGAATTTCTAGCACACAGAGCGCTGCAACAAGTGGTGCGAAATACATGGGGGAATGGCAATAATGAACCGCACACGTCAGTGGTTCTGCATGAGATACTGCTAGGCGCAGGTGAACAATCTGATATATCCTGGATATATAGGACACTACAAGACGACCCGGAGGAGGCCCAGACACATGCAAAGTCCAGATGGGAGGCGGCTTTGCTCTCACCTCTGCCCATTCAAACTTGGAACAAAGCGCTCACAACCCCCGAGAGGTGTCACGAAATGCCAGTTTTCGATACACTCAATTTAATTACCTACACCAAACATATCTCACTCCGGCCAAGATAAAACGTATGTTCCCACATTCCACCCCAGACTGCCCGAGATGCGGGGTTCTGGAGGCTGACTTTCTTCATATGACATGGAGTTGCCCATCGGTATTCCGTGTATGGCAGGAGGTGACGGCACAGATGGCTACCTAGTCGGGATTACCCTTAATCCCAACTCCGGAACCCTGCCTGCTGGGGGTGAGCACGGGATGAGGGAAGGATAAGCAGAGACACAGATGCGCCCACCGTGCATCTGTCATACTCAAGCGCCTAGTAGCGATCCAGTGGAAATCACCCAGCGTACCAGACATACACCGCTGGTCACTGGAGTTACTACATTGGGCTAGGGCAGAGGCACAGGTATTACACAAGCTACGAGACAGTGGGGTGGTGATCAAGGGGGCGGACATGTGGGACTCCTTCATAGAACAGCTAGAACACAAGGATGACACCCGACCTCCTTGAACTGTAGCTATCTCAATAGGATGTATGTTCTTATTCGACCTCGCCCCTCTTACTATGGTCTCCTCATGATGCACAGTCCCTACCCCCTTGTCTTCTCCCCGATTCTAATATCTGCCCCCGCCCCCATTTCATCTCCCTCCTCCTTTCTCCCCCTCTTCTCATATACCCAATACAAGTGCTTGAATCTCCGGCGTGCAAGTATTTTCTCTGATTAAACGACGTTATACTGTTATTCTTTTTCTTTTGAATGTTGATCGAGAGATCTGTTGCTACATTGGGACGACAGTATAGGAGTCCTAGATGAAAGATAACTCGGAATACTAATCTGCTGTTATGTTTATGCTATTGTACACCATTTGACAAATCAATAAAAAGATTTTTTTTTAAATTACATTGTGTTTTTTTTGTGTTGCGTTCTCGAATTTTTAGCTATTTTGGAACTTTTAAATGCTTTGCATATTTTCTTCAGCTAATCCTGAATGCTTTGTGCCATAGCTACCAAAGATAGAGGTCAGGTGTAAATTGCCAAAACCTTTACTGGAGCTAACAGGAATAGTGACATTTTGACTTGTGGTGGACTACCAACCCCCCCAAATAATAATTCACATCCTCATAGTTAGTGTTGTAATGTATTTCACCTGCAGTGAGTGATGTAGTCCACATTCAACACTCCCTTCCCCTTGCATAACCAGATGTGTAGTAAGTGTAGTAAAACTTGTTATAAAATGTCAAAACATAAACCATAAAAATCATGAAAAATGTCAAATAAACTTGCTAACAATATTTTCCTAATATTCTCTGGTGTTATTTAGTGTCTCCATTATTTTCTACAGTGGTGTGTTGCAGTAGAAATAAGTGACCATTTTTGGTGCCGACTTACTCCAGGGCTTAGTATACATAACCCTTTTTTGTAACATTTCTGGCTGTAGGAACTTTAGAAGTATAGTTTGTGAATAGGACTGATCCTACTCCTCTGTAGGTGTGTCATATTATTTGTATACCCCTCCACAAACCCCTCCTTACCCCTTCCGAAAGCCCTCTGTACCAATGTATGCCAATTTAATACTTTCCTTTATGATTATTTTTATGAGGAACCAATGTAATACTTACCTTGTGTTTGTGCCGATATGTTTCCTGTTGATGCAAGGCTTTTCATTGTAGAATTTTATATATTGAAGATGACCTGGAATTCCACATTCTTGGCTGGGATTCTGGGGTCGCTTAGTTCCACTGGCATTCAGTTGGAGCTGGCTGACCTTGGAGTTGCTGGCACTTGTCATGGGCTCTCTATTACTGAAAAAAACGGATGCTATGATTTTGGCCTTGCCTTTCCATACTACGGGCCGTATTTATACTCCGTTTGCGCCGAATTAGCGTCGTTTTTTTCGACGCAAATTCGACGCTAAACTAACGCCAACTTACGCCATATTTATACTATGGCGTTAGAGGCGAATAGCGCCAAAGTTCCCGGAATGTGCGTCATTTTTTAGCGTGAACCCCTTCCTTGCGTTAATGATATGCAAGGGAGGCGTTCCCGTCTAAAAAATGACTCCCAGGCCTTTACGTGGTATTTATACTCCCGGGCAAAAGAGACGCCCGGGAGTGGGCGTTGCTAAAAACGGCGCATTTGCGCCGCTTTTTAACGCCTGGGTCAGGCATGGCGTTAAGGGACAAGTGGGCTCAAAATGAGCCCAGAGTGCCCTCCCCTGCCCCCAGGGACCCCCCCTGCCACCCTTGCCCACCCCAGGAGGACACCCAAGGCTGGAGGGACACACCCCAGGGACATTCAGGTAAGTTCAGGTAAGTATTTTTTTTTATTTTTTTTGTGGCATAGGGGGGCCTGATTTGTGCCCCCCTACATGCCACTATGCCCAATGACCATGCCCAGGGGACAGAAGTCCCCTGGGCATGGCCATTGGGCAAGGGGGCATGACTCCTATCTTTACAATGATAGGAGTCATGTTGATGGGGGATGGGCGTCGAAAATAAATGGCGCAAGTCGGGTTACGACGATTTTTTCGACGTAACCTGACTTGCCCCATTTTAAGACGCCCATACGCCATTTTCCCCCTACGCCGGCGCTGTCTGGTCTACGTGGTTTTTTCCCACGCAAACCAGGCAGCGCCGGTCTGATTGCGCCGTCTAACGCCATTCCATAAATACGGCGCCCGCATGGCGCTTCAGAATGGCGTTAGACGGCGCAAAAATTTTTGACGCTAAACTGCGTTAGCGCAGTTTAGCGTCAAAAAGTATAAATATGGGCCTACACATGGCAACAAGGAGTATTTTTTAAGAGAGTCCACTTTTGCTGTCGGGCAACTATTTCTGAGCATCTATCGTTGCTGTTGCCACCTCAACCACTATGACGTTTCGAATTTCCATGCCTTAACCACCCATCGGTCAGTGGTGAATAAACGTCTATTCTCACTCTGTGAGAATCTGCAAGGGATATAAATGTGGTTTACATGGATATTTTGCTCTGAGATCTGCCACACCTTTGTGAGCTTTTGTCACGGGTTGAGGGATATTAATGCCCTAGACTCACAAGTCACGGCTCAGGCTGCCTCACGGGATCAACGGTTTTCATTGGGGGATTTTACGTAGGAGCTGTAATTGTGCTTACGTCGAAGGCCGATTTGCCATCTTGGATCAGGATTACATGAAGGAACCCGTTTTACACATGACACTTGTTGCTCAATATGTGACATCTTACTTTCGAATTCATGTGACATAATGTTTGCGATATGTCACATGTGGTTGCTTGAACTGAACCAACCTTCTCTTCAGTTTTGTTACTCAGTGGCTGGCATATTTTTCCATATTTTGTGGAATTTACAGGTACCTTTTGCTTGGTATTGAGATTAACTGCTGCCTTCACATACTTGTGAATACTGCTTAGTGATCCTAGAGGGCACTTCTTATCACTTTCTCATAACAGCCACTCATCAGTATTCAGTCCAGATTTCACCACTTTCACAGAACCCAGGTAAGCCACCTATTTACTGGAAACAATAGTTGCGTATTTTTAAACTTTACTTGGTGACCATTGATGCCACTAAATCTGAACCTGTGAGAAAAGAAGCATTATTATTCAGCCATCTAGGCCAAGAGGGGAAACAGGTATTTGATAACATATCGGTCTTTTCAGCACCAGGAGGTGATGGTGAAGGTTGGGATGTCTATCCAGAAGTAGTATTACATCTAAGTCTTAAGTGAACAACCCAGTGTTCTTCTTGAAAGACTTAAGTTCTTCAGAAGGAAACAATCAGCCAATGAACGCATTGAAAAATATATTTCTCTTCTCAGATGCCTGGTTTCTATTTGTAATTTTTGGTGATTCACTAAACACTTATAGCAGAGACCAGGTTGTCTTCACCTGAGTTGCAAACTCGTGGTGGTAGAATATTCAAATAGTTCACATCTCAGGGTGTATTCATGCTCTGAGGAACAAAACTGTAAATGCTTTATATATAAATGTCACGTCTGCTAAGAATGTGCCAAAATAATTTGTTACAGATGTTCAAAATCTCATTTAGGGAACATTGGAAACGGTCCTGCTATGGACAAACATAACAAATGTAAAAAGATGGGCACTTTCAGGCTGTTTGCAAGGGTGGTAAGCCCTCTTTTAAAATCAACAGTGTGGATGTCGGAATGGATGAATGTAGCAATTAACACATTCTCAACTAAGTGAGATTGAAACATCTTCAGATTGACAAGTCACTTTCCTTAGTTGATACCCCGTTGGTAGGGACTGTTGAGTCTTTGCCTGCTACTAAGTTCCAGTGAGAACTATAACGTAAGTTTTACAGAAATTTTGGGACGTTTTTTGTGACAACATTGGGTCTATCAAAGATTTTAAGCATATTTTTAAACTGAAGTCTAATGCAGTGCCCGTGGTTCACAAAGTCAGACCGATTCCCTTGAGTGTTTGGGATGATCTTAAAAGCTTAAAAAAATTGGTATCTGAGGGAGTTATTAAGGAACCAATTCTACAGAATGGGTGAGCCCCATTTTTGTAGTTCATAAAAAATCTGAAATCCGTTTGTGTGCGGATCTTCACACTTTGAATAAAAACACTGACGTGGATTGCCACACCATTCCCAAAGTGCATGAATTGCCAGCTAATTTGGGGCAGGCCAGATTCTTTTTGCTGATTGATTTACAGTCAGCCAATCACCAAATCCCATGGTCAGTAAAGTCTCAGGAAGTAACCACTTTTATAACACATTTCGGTGTGTTTAAATTCCTGTGTCTTCCTTCCAGCTTAATTTCTGTTGCCATTGTGTTTCAGAGGTTCATGGATGTCATTTTGGAGGGTGTTATGGGTGTGCAGGCTTTCCATGATGATGTTCTGATTTTTTATAAAAATGTTCAGAAGCACAAATACATTTAGGAAAGGGCCCTTTAAATGTTCATAGATATTGAAAATACTTTGAAGAGTAACACATGTAAATTTTGTGGATTATTTAAGTCGCCATGTTACAATTGAGGAAATTAAACCTGCATTTGTCCTAGTGCAGGCTATGCAGACTATGGTCCCTCCAGAAGACATGGATATTCTTGGGCCTTTTTGGGTCTAAGCAAGTACTATTCCTGGCTTATATAGGGATATGCTTTTATTGTTCAACAACTATGCTGTTTTCTAAAGAAAGGTGTGAAATTAATATTGAACAAAGCTGCTGATCAGGCATTTTCAAAAATCAAAGCTTTAATCACTTCTGCCCTGCACTGTCTTCATTTGATTCAGAAAAATAATTTTGTGAGTGTGGATGCCAGTCAAATTGGTTTTAAGGCCAGTCCTCTTGCACTGGGTGGATGGTAAGTAATGGATTGTAGGTTTTGCAGCTCAAAGCTTAAAACAGCCTGAGATCAGCTATAGCACTATGGAGCGTAACATACTTGGAGCTGCTGGGAAGTGGAGAAATTTAGAACCCTTTTCTGAGTTACTAATTTTCTGATTTATACAGACCAAAAGCCACTCCAATGCCTATTGAATGGTAACGGCACTGGCAAAGCATAGTCTAGGTTGGTGAAGCTTTTGGCATGTCCCCAAGACTTTTCATTTACCATTTAGTACATCCCAGGAGTTAAAAACAGTAGGGCTGATTGTTTATCTAGCATGGAGGAACTTGATTGTGTTGTGGCGTCAGTGGATGACATGTTAGAGGACAAAGGAGTGGGTCTTAGACCTGAGTGGTTACAAGCTCTGGAATCAGATCAGGACTTGAAACATGTAATGAGGTATTTCAAGGATGGTTGGCCTCAAATGAGGAATCTGGATGTTGGTGTTAAACCTTTTGTCAAAGATTCTTTAGAGTAGTCAATTGTATCAATTGTAAATGTGTGCCTAAAGCATCAGGAACTATGCATTCTCCTATCTGCTATTAGGGCAAAGCTAGTCAGTTAAGCCACGGGGAACAGTTAGGCATCAGTGATACATGCAAGAATCTAAAGCAATGAATATTCTTCAATGGACAATCAATTGATCAAAAGGGTCAATTCTTTTAATATGTGTCTTCATTCAGACAAGCATTGGAAGACTTTTAAATTACCTTTGTATGTTGTTCCTTTACTTGAAGATCAAAGTTGTCCTAGATTTTGCAGGATCTTTTGAAACATTGCCTGATGGAAAAATTCTTGTTAGTCTTGGTGGATTATTTCTCTAAGTGGGTGTACTTTGAGTTTATGACTAATCTCAATACAGTTACAGTAATTAAGTTTCTGAAGAGAATTTTTCAAAAATAAGGTGCTCTCTCAGTTCTTGTCACAGACAATGGAACACATTTTACTTCAGTGTTGATAAAAACAGTTAATTGAATTGCACCATATCACTCATCTTTGTGTGGCTTTGTATTCTCCAACCTCTAATGGTCTTGTGGAAAGAATGAGTAGGTTGTTGAAGAGGGAGCTCAGACTGCTTTGATGACTGGTATTGATGTAAAAGTTTTCTTGAGGCAAGCATTTTAGACTTATCTAACAATGCCCATTGTACTACAGGAGTTTCTCATCTCAAGCTATTGAGGAAATGAAATCCTAGATCTTCATTACCTCCTGAGTGGGTGTACCAATGAGACTGAATTACAAAGTAAAGTAACAGACACTGTTCAATTTCGACAAAACTACTCCAAAGAGTGTTTTGACAAGAGGCATAATGTCAAAAAGATAATTTTGAATGTTTGTGATTGGGTACTTTTTAAGAAACCTTTCAAAGTCAGGAACATGGAATCCCTATTTCTGTCACCTAGAAGAATTGGCAAGCTATCTTGATTGGTAAAAAAAGGCTGGCAGAGCAGGTGACATTTGGTGAAATTGTTGACTGAACAGGCCAATATTTTGATGACTTCTAGACTTGCTGAATTTCAGGATTCTCATAATTAGTGGGGTTTTGGTGGATTAACTCTTCTGGTAAAAAATGACTGTTACTTGCTGATGAATCATCAGCAGCTTCAGATGTGAGATCTGCAGGAAATGGTAATAGGATTCTACATACAGATCACCGTACTAACAAAGTCTGACAGTATTGAATTGGATGATGACAAGTGTAATGTTTAGTTGATGTTGAACACTGGCTATAAAATATTGAGCAAGGTCCTAGTGAATATGCCTTTGCTGATGCTTCCGACTGTGGTACACCATGCTCAATGGGGGTTTAATCCCACATAGGGCCACCTCCTCTGACATGTGTAGACTCTTTCAAAGCATGGGTGCAGCGGGGGGGTTCAAGGAGTTCCCCGTGATGGTCTCCCCAGGCTTTGAAAAATCCTTTGACACCCTGGGGTGGTCATATTTGATGGTTGTCCTGCAGGCCCTGGGAATTGGCCCCAAGTACCTAGGCTGGGTCAAGCTGATGTACACAGCACCTTGAGCCACAGTGTGGACAGGTTGGCAGATATTTAACCCGCTTCACTTTGGCAGGGGGACACTGCAGGGCTGCTCACTCTTCCCTCTGATATTTTCATTAGCCATGGAGCTCCTGGCTACCCTGCTGTGGGCACATTGCCAGAGAAGGGGTACAGCGGTGGGATCATTATAGCACGTCCTGGTACATATGTGGCATCCTGGGAGGTATCTTCACTGCATTGGACCTGCTCGATGATGTGGCAGGCCTGTGGGTGAATTAGGCAAAGTCTGGTATCTTTCCTCTGAGCAGGATGGAGTGAGTTGAAGCCGAGAAGCTTGAGACTGACGGCTAAGTACATTTTGCTACTTAGCGAATATCTATCACACAGATAGGGACTTCCTTGATGGCAATCATGGCAGGACCTTAACATTGCTGTGGGATTCACTAGGCTTCTGGGAGCACATAATCCTTCCACCCACGGGCCGAACGTCTGTCATAAAGATGTTACTACTTCTATGGCTCCTCTGTATCTTTGCAGCAGTACCTGTGATAACTACCAGTGCCTAGTTCATGGTCCTGTGAGCTTGATCGCCAATCTAGAATGGGGTGAAGGGCAAGCGAATCTCCATTTGGACAGCGCAGTGGCCACTGATGGAGGGAGGACCTGGAGTGCCTGATTTGGAAAGTAATTATACATCAGTGCAGCTGTGGTGGCCTATGCATTGGTTGGCAGGGGATACTATGGAAAATGGTAGAGCAGTTCAGGAGCATTTGGGGAAAGTGTGATTGATGGAGTGGCTGCTGTCACACAGTGGCTCACCCCAGGATTTGAGCTGACTGGTACGCATCACAAAGGACTAATGGAATAGATACATACAGCCACAGCACGGAACACTGCCTATCCCCCCTCAGCTGCCATTCCGGAGTATGCCCAGAATGAGAGCCCTAGTCGGGCTCACAATGCGGGGCCCTGATGGGAGGCGGAGCTGACATGCTTAGGGGACCTATACAATGATGGCTCCCTGCACTCCTTCCAGTAGCTGAGAATACCAATGGGCTGAGTGCTGGATAGTTTTTGACGCAGTAGTTCTAGAACTCGGGAATGCCTGGAGGTTGGGATAGAATGCTCCACTCCTGCATCAGAGGTTGTCACAGTTATCTACGTGGCTTTGCAGGCCTAGCATTGCTGGGTAAACGCAGATGGGATGAATGCCTGGGGACAAACAATGGGAGATGGGGCTCAAGCAGGTAAAGCAGGTGCCCCACAATGCTCAGCTGAAATTCACCCAATTCAATTATCTCCCCCACACATATTCTAGGCCATACCTGCTACCCAGGAGTGTCTGCAAGGTGCCCCCGCTGTGGCCATCACATGCAACCTTCCTTGGTCAGAGACCATGGAAGTGAGCCCACAGGTCCCTTAACGCCTGCCCTGACCCAGGCGTTAAAAAACAGTGCATATCAGGCTGTGCGCTGTTTTTTAAGGCCCGCCCCCTCCAGTGCCTCAAAATGACACAGGAGTATAAATAAGTCGCACAGGCCTTAAAGTAATTTTTTGGGCGGGAATGCCTACCTTGCATGTCATTAACGCAAAGCGGTTTCCCGCATCCAAAAAATTATGCACATGGAGGATTTTTGACGTCCCCGGGGTTGGGCGTCAAAGTATAAATATGGTGCACAGTTTGCGCCGAAATTGTGTCAAATTTTTGACGCACATTCGGCGCAAGCGCAGTATAAATTTGCCCCTTGATCTATACGCCCTGGGCACATGTAGTGCACTTTACTGGGGACTTACAAGTAGATTAAATAAGCCAGTTGTGTATAAAGCAATGTCACCATGTTTTAAGAGAGAGAGCATATGAACTTTAGTACTGATTAGCAGTGGTAAAGTGTGCAGAGTCCTAAAACCAGCAAAAACAGTGTTCAAAAAGTCGACAGAGGCAGGCAAAACATTAGGAGTGACCCCCTTAAGGCTGTCAGGTCTAACATGTATCTCCCCCAGCTGAAAGTGGGGAGAGCTACCCAACCTCCTCAGAGCTCTCATTGCTAAGGCAGAAGTATCTGGAGAGACCATCAGCGCTGGCGTGGTCAATCCCCAAGCGATGTTCCACTGTAAAGTCCATCCCCCATAGGGAAATGGACCACATCAAGCGTTTAGGATTCTCGCCCCTCATCTGCATGACCCATATGAGGGGCCTGTGGTCTGTCTGAACCCGGAAGTGAGTCCCAACCAGGGATGGTCTCAGCTTCTTCAGTTCCCACACCACACCAAATGCTTCTCTCTCAATAGTGCTCCACTTCTGTTCCTGTGGTAATAGTCTTCTGCTAATAAAGACTACTGGTTGGTCTAGGCCCTCCTCATTTAGCTGTGCTAGAACTGCCCCTATGCCATGCTCTGAAGCATCTGTCTGCACAATAAATTCCTGGGAGTAGTCAGGGGCCTTGAGCATGGGGGCCGTGCACATGGCTTCCTTCAGGGAGTCAAAGGCTTTCTGACAAGCCTCTGTCCAATTCGCCAACCTTGGTTGCTTTTTGGATGTGAGTTCTGTCAAGGGTGACACAATGGCTCCATAGCCCTTGACGAACCTACGGTTGTAACCAGTGAGGTCCAAGAAGGCCCTCACCGCAGTTTGGGTCCTAGCTGGTTGCCAGACCTTGATTGTTTCAATCTTGGCCTGGAGGGGCTGCACCTTGCCACCACCTACTAGGTGCCCCATGTATACCACGGAACCCTGCCCAATCTGGCACTTACTGGCCTTCATGGTCAGGCCTGCCTATTGCAGGGCCTGAAGCACCTCCTTGAGGTGGAGCAGATGTTCCTCCCAGCTGGAACTATAGACAGCTATGTTGTCTAGGTAGGCTGCGCAGAAGGCATCCTTGCCAGTTAGGACCCCGTTAACCAACCGTTGGATGGTAGCAGGCATTTTTCAATCCAAAGGGCATTACTCTGAACCGGTAATGGCCCTCAGGAGTGGCGAAAGTGGATCTCGCTTGAGCCCCTTTAGTAAAAGCGATCTGCCAGTACCCTGATGTGAGGTCAAAGGTACTAAGGAACTTGGCAGCGCCGAGCCTGTCTACGAGCCCATCAGCTCTAGGGACGGGGTGAGCATCTGTCTTCATGACAGAGTTGAGACCCCGTAGTCCACGCAGAACCTGAGTTCTGGCTTGGCACTGGGAGCAGCAACCTTAGGAACTAACACCACTGGACTGGACCAGGGACTGCTGGACTTCTCTATCACCCCAAGAGCCAGCATCTTGGAAACTTCATCCTTGATACTGGACCTCACTTTGTCTGACACCCTGTAAATTTTATTCTTTACAGGTGGACTGTCTCCTGTGTCAATGTAATGGACACACAAGTGTGTGAGTACTGGAGTGAGGGAGAACAGGGAAAAGAACTGCTCCCACAACTCATAGCAGTCTCCCCTCTGATCTAGAGTCAGGGAGTCAGAGAGATTAACACCCTCCACTGACCCATCACCTTCTTTGGCAGAGAGGAGGTCGGGGAGAGGCTCACTCTCTTCTTCCATGCCCTCATCTGTCACAAGGAGCATACTGACCTCAGACCTCTCAAAATGAGGCTTCAGTCTGGGCTGGTGGAGAACCTTTAGGGGGTGTCTACGGGTCTTGAGGTCCACTAGATAAGTGGCCTCCCTATTCTGCTCCTTAATTTCAAATGGGTCAGTCCAGCGGTCTTGGAGAGCTCTAGGCTCTACTGGCTCCATCACCCAAACTTTGTCATCAGGTGAGAATTCAACCAGAGTGGCCTTCCGGTCATACCGCTCCTTCATCACTTCTTGACTGGCCTTGAGGTTGCTCTTGGCCATCTTCCAGAAGCATTGTGTCTGGTTGCAGAGGGCCAGCATGTAAATGACCACATCCTGGGGAGGTTTCTTGGGAGTTTTCTCCCATCCCTCCTTTACTATGCTTAGTGGTCCCCTGACAGGGTGATCATAGAGAAGTTCAAAGGGGCTACACCCCACCCCTTTCTGAGGTACCTCCCTATAAGCAAAGAGAAGGCATGGCAAGAGGATCTCTCACTTATGCCTCATGGCCTCAGGTAGGCCAGTGATCATGCCTTTTAGGATCTTGTTGAATCTCTCAACAAGCCCATTGGATTGAGGATGGTAAGGGGTGGTAAACTGGTAGGTTACCCCACACTCATCCCACCTGGACTTCATGTATGCTGACATGAAGTTTGTGCCTCTGTCAGACACAACATCCTTTGGGAACCCCACACAGGTAAATATTCCCATCAGAGCTCTTGTCACCACCGGTGCAGTCACAGTCCTTAGAGAGATTGCCTCTGGATAGCAGGTGGCATGATCCACCAAAACCAGGATAAACCTGTTGCCTAAGGTGGTTTTGGGGTCCAACGGACCAATGACGTAGATTCCCATCCTTTCAAAGGGGGTGCCAATGACAGGGAGTGGGATCAGGGGGGCCTTAAGCCTTTTCCCTGTCTTCCCACTAGCCTGGCAGGTGGAGCAGGCCCTACAGAAGTTATCTGAGGCTACATGCATTCTAGGCCAATGGTAGTGGGTGACAAGCCTGGCAAAGGTCTTTTCTTGGCCCAAATGTCCTGCCAGGGGGATGTTGTGAGCCAGGCCCAGTAGGAAGGCCCGGTAACACTGGGGGCCACCTCACATGTGCTGCCCCAATGGCCAGAGCCTTATGCTCACTGTAGAGGAGACCATTCTCCCAGTATATATGGTGATTGCCAGAAGCTTTACCTGCTGCTTGGGCTGACACCTGTTCCCTCAGACCCTCAAGAGTGGGGCACTCCTTCTGCGCTTTGCAGAATTCCTCCCTGGTTGGCCCGCTCTCCACTTGCCAGCCAGCAAGTTTAGGTAGGTTACCCAGGTTGGCAATATCTTCCCCAGTTGGCTCAGGGGCCTCCTCTTCTGGGACACCATCAGCCACCACGGGAATATCTGGGCGGGTTTCTTGCGTCCTTTGCCCTTCCTCTGTGCAGCTGTCTGGGGCATTGTTCCAGGCTCCAGACACCCTTGACTCCCTTCCGGGGCAGCCATGGACCTTGTGGTCATGCAGACCCACTCAGGCAAACCTAACATCTCCAGGTGGGATCTGAGCTCTACCTCCTTCCAGGCAGTATGCTTATGATCATTGCCTAACAGACAATCTACAGGTATGGCAGGACTCACAGCTACCTTTAGAGTACCAGAGACCCCCCCACTCAAAGCGAACCAGAGCCACCGGTAAGTGACTCTCGCGATTGTCAGCGACTATGACCTGGTGGAATGTATTAGGGATGATTTGCTCTGCTGACACCAACTGACCCTTGACAGTAGTCATACTGGCTCCTGTGTCACGCAGAGCCTCCACCCTTTGCCCATCAATGGTGACCCACTGCCTATACATGGAAGTACTGGCAGGCATGTATTCTTTTGCCAACATTTCCTTATCTCCTAGGGATACTAGTGATACCTCTACCTGCTCCCCAAAGCTAACTGGGACTGTCTCCCCCCAAGCACTATAATAGCCAACCCGGATGTCTGCCCTCCAATGGGGGGCTGGGCCTTCTTGGGACACTGGCAGTCACCCTTAAAGTGTCCATGCTTGAAGCACTCTAAGCATTTGTGGATACATTACCCTTGCTTTTTCTCAAAGTATCCTGGCTTTTTCTCAAACACAGGTTGGGATTGAGTACCACCACCCTCCTGGGAATTGTTTTGGGGACCTTTGGAGAACTCCTTATGGTTAAGTTTCCCCCACCCCTTTCTTCTGTTGGGAACCCTGACCACCTTTGTGGGTGTCCCCCAGGTACCTTTTTGTACACTCTGGTGCTAACCCACAGGTATGCCTCCTCAGCAAGCTTCCTAGGATCAGTCAGCTTACTGTCGACTGAGTGCTGGCACAAATCTGTAAAACAATGCTCTCTCAGAATCAAATCATATAGTCCTGTGTAACCATTTACTTTGCTGTCCTGCAACTATCCATTCAGTGGCTTATTGGAGAAATCAAAACAGTCTACCCAAGTTTGTGTGGATAGTTTAGTGCTGTCCCTGAACCTCTGATAGTATTTCTCTGGAGTCAGCCCAAACTTGGCAAGTAAAGCTGCTTTCATGGGTGCACATACATTTTTATCTTTTGGATCTAGTGTAATAAGTGTGTCCCTCCCCACTACTGGTACATAAAACCACAAGGTCATCCCCATTGCTCTTCAGAGATCCCATGAGCCCTTAGTGCAACTTCATAAGCAGCCAACCACTTATCAATGTCATCTCTCACCACATAACTTGGCACTACACTTTTGGGTATACGAACCTTCTTTTCCCCAACAGGTCCTGCATGTATGCTGACATCATCACTGCTGGACTCAGACTGCCTTGCCTTGATAACCAGCTCTTTGAGATGCAGTTCATGAGCCAGAAGAATCTTCTTCTCAGCCAAAGCTCTTTCAGCCTCAGCTTGTTTTGCTTCTCTTTCTGCTTTCCTCTCCTCCGCTTCCATGTTTAACTTTGCCATTTGCAGTTGAAATTCTCTCTCCTCTCTCCTTTCCTCTGTGGTCAGGCCATGGCTAGAGACACTGCTCCCTGGTTTGGCAGGGGGCCCTGTCCCAGGATGACAACCCCTACTGCTGGCAAGAAATCCTCTGAGGGGCCATCCTCTGGACCCTCTTCCTCAACATTCTCATCAGAATGGGCTTCTTCCCAGGCCCTCAACACCTTTTGGTTTTCCTCCTTTCTGGGTAGGTACTCCCATATCCTTGCAGAACCCTTTCAGCTGGTTAACAGTGTATGTCTCCAGCTTGGCTAGGTCAAAATCTTCAGCTCCTGCTTGAGACCCAGCCAGAGACATGTTAAATGAGGATTTTAATTGAAAAATGTCAGGCAGAAAATGAATTTGAGGAAAAAAAGATAAAAAATCAAGTTGACCTTCAACTTGTGGGTAGGTAGTGAACACTTAGCTATTGTATGTCACTGCACAAATACTAGTCCTAGCCTCACCACTGATCACTAATGTTAGAAATGGGGTCTTTGGTTGTCAGTCAGGTTACCCCCTGTCCAAGCAAGGACCCTCACTCTAGTCAGGGTAAGTCACACACAATCCAAATTATCCTGTGCCCACCCTCTGGTAACTTGGCACTGAGCAGTCAGGCTTAACTTAGAAGGCAATGTGTAAAGTATTTGTGCAATAAATTATGCAATAACACAGTAGAACTCCACAAAACTATACCACACAGTGTGTAGAAAAATATATAATATTTATCTGGTAAGACACAGGTCAAAACCATCAAGATTCAATAAGTATACGTTGAGATATCACTGTAAAAATTATGTGAAGTGTCTTTAGTCTTTAAAAAGCAACAAATGGCTCTTGCAAACACAAAGTACCTGGTTTGCGTTGAAATTCCCTGCAAGGAACCGCAGAGGAGAAGATGCGTAGAAAATGGGGAGGTGTGCGTAATTTTTTCCGGCGAACACAGACGATGCGTCGTTGAGTTTTCAGGCAGGGCAGGCTTTGCGTTGATTTCGGCGCAGAGACTGGGATCCTCTTCAGGTTGCAGGGTTTTTTGATGCCCCAGGGACGATGCGTCAAAATCCTGGGCATGCAGGACGAAGTCACAGGGGCTGCGTCGATCCGGTGGGTGATACGTGAACATTTCTACCACAAGGCAGGCGCTGCATCGATTCCTCTCAGGGAGTCAGGCTGCATCGTTCCAGCTTGGCTTTGCGTCGATTCAGTGGGCCGTGCGTCGAATTTACGGTCACAATGATGGCGCTGCATCGATCTTCTCCTTGCAAAGTCAGGCTGCGTCATTCCTGTTCGGCGTGCTGTGATTTTCTCACTGCAATGCAGGCTGTTCATTGTTTCTTGCAGGCTGTGTGTTGATTTTCGCCATACAAGGAGTTCTTTTGCAGGAATGAAGTCTTTTTGGTCCTGAGACTTCAGGGAACAGGAGGCAAGCTCTATCCAAGCCCTTGGAGAGCACTTCTCAGCACAGCCAGAAAGCAGCAAGGCAGCAGGGCAACAGCAAGGCAGCATTCCTTCTCAGAAAAGCAATCCAGGTGAGTCCTTTGGGCATCCAAGTAGTTCTTCTTGGCAGATTACAGGTACTGGTTCAAGGTTTCTGCTCCAGGAAGTATCTGAGTTGGTAGGGTCAGAGACCCTGCTTAAATACCCAAATGTACCTTTGAAGTGGGGGAAACTACAGAGAGTGGCTTAGAAGTGCACAAGGTCCACTTTCAGTTCCATCCTGTCTTCCAGGGTCCCAGTAGGGGGTGTGGCAATCCTTTGTGTGAGGGCAGGCTACTGTCCTTTGACATGTAAGTGTCAGGCCATCCACCCTCCCAGCCCAGGAAGCACCATTCAATATGCAGATGTATGCACGTGTGACTGAGCATCCTGCGTTTGGGCTTGTCTGAGTGAATGCGCAAGGGAGCTGTCAACTAAACCTAGCCAGGCATGGATTGTAAGACACAGAAGGATTTAAGTGCAAAGAAATGCCCACTTCCTAAAAGTGGCATTTCTAAAATAGTAATATTAAATTCAACTTCACCGGTCAGCAGGATTTTGTATTACCATTCCTCCTATATTAAATATGATCATGTTACTCCTTTCAGCTCAGAATCTACCACTCAAAGAGTTTATGAGGGTAGCCCTAATGTTAGCCTATGAAAGGAGCAGCCCTCAAAGCAGTGTAAAAACAAATGTAGGAGTTTTACACTACTAGGACATATAAACTACACAGGTATATGTCCTTCCTTTTACCTACATAGCACTCTGCCCTATGGGTTACCTAGGGCCTACTTTAGGGGTGACTTATATGTAGAAAAAGAGGAGTTTAAGGCTTGGCAAGTACTTTTAAATGCCAAGTCGAAGTGGCAGTGAAATTGCACAAGGAGGCCTTGCAATGGCAGGCCTTAGGCATGGTTGGAGGGCTATTTAGGTGGGTGGCACAATCAGTGCTGCAAGCCCACAAGTAGTGTTTAATCTATAGGTCCTGGGCACATGTAGTGCACTTTACTGGGGACTTACAAGTAGATTAAATAAGCCAATTGGGTATAAACCAATGTCACCATATTTTAAGGGAGAGAGCATATGCAGTTTAGCACTGGTTAGCAGTGGTAAAGTGCACAGAGTCCTAGAACCAGCAAAAACAGTGTCCAAAAAGTGGAGGGAGGCAGGCAAAAAGTTAGGGGTGATCACTCTAATGCTGTCAGGTCTAACAAGTAACATATACACCCAGCAGAAACTGAAGGAAGGAGATATATAACTCTTAAATGACATGTGCTAAGGATAGAAGACTGATTCAGATATGAAAAATGTGTTCTGACATAGAGACTGGAGAGCAACAATACATTTCTCCACCTAAACCTCAAAGTAGATATAGCCAGCCAGGACCCAGAAACAGAGAGGCTGAATAGTTTTCAGGACTTTGACTCCAAAGTAAGGATCAGAAGGAATCGGGCTCTGGAATTCAAATTGTTAGAGTACTGGAAAAATGAACAATAAACAACAAAAATAATACTCAATCTGATGAAGAAAATTGATCTGCAAGAGAACAGGATGGTCAGTTACAGAAATGTCTTATGATCAATACACTTATAATCATGAGAAACCTGCACAGAAACAGACCAAGATGACCCCTGAAATCAGACGACACTGACTGTTGAAATGAGAATTGCTGGCAAGCTAAAAATGATCTAAAGAGCCTAGTTCACACAAATACTCCTATAAAAGTTATAAAGATGGCTAGGAAGTGCTATAAAATTGACTTTAAAAAAAGTATGAAGAAATCCAGAATAATTTGAACATGCAGGGGAAAGCAGCATTACAGAATGATTCACGGAATAACTGGAGAAACATAGGTGAAGAGCTAGCTGACAGAAGGATTCCACTTAATGCAAATACCCCAGAAGAGGATAATTCACTTTTCTAAAGTTTGCATCTCAGCAGCTTTATCTCACAGCAATCCATCTGATGAGTACACTTCTCATGTATCCCCAAAAATGATAGTAAGAGATTAATGACATGAAGTAAAAACAAAGTATGAAAAAATCTTTGGGGAGGAGAAATTCAAGAAGGCAACTGAAGAACTAAGAGGAAAGCCTGGTCCCAGACATGATACCACCTGATGCTCTTAAGAGCTAGTATGGTAGGTAAAAATGCTGGCCGCAACTTTCATCAAGATCTCTGCCTGAGTCTTCTCCCTACCCTCCTGGCTGAACAGCACAATCATCCACTTACACAAATAGCATAAAATAGTATCCTAAAGCCTTATCAACCCATCTGCCTCATCAACATTAACTGTATAATATATTGTAGTACTAAAGTTTATCAGTTAATTAAAATAATAAACATTGTTAAAAACACAGAGAAAACGCAGTAATAATTAATAACTCATGCGAGGAATTATCGGTCATCGGACCTATACAATGTGCAAGATTGCGCTAAAATGTATTATACTAGGCAGGCACCAACTCAAGTAATATGCCAATATGCAATACATGCAGCAGAGGCTAATACACCATGTTATAAGATGCTAAAACGACAAACAATGATATATGAACTAACATGATGACAGGTTAACTAAATCACATTTCCCTAACTGCCCCACCAATGTTTTATATGGATATCAAGTGCTTTTATCAAGGGTCTTCTGCACCCTCCAACCTGAGCTCTTCAGCCATATATGAACAATGGAAACATAAACATAGAAGACAATCAAATAAATACTAAAAGTATATACCCCGGTGCAGGCTTTACCAATCCAATATAATCATTTTAAGCAACGTTGATGCATAAGATACAACCGTATGGATCTCGTCAGCCAACAGATAGGGTTTAATAGGCCCGGATCCATCTAATCTGACAATGACCTACTATTATACGCAATTGATCTCGGCTTGAGCAAAATACCAAAAAATTGTGCAAAATGGTTGTGTACATATAAATGATATATAAAACTGACAGAGACATATAGGCCCGTATTTATACTTTTTGACGCTAAACTGCGCTAACGCAGTTTAGCGTCAAAAAAATTAGCGCCGTCTAACGCCATTCTGAAGCACCATGCGGGCGCCGTATCTATAGAATGGCGTTAGCCGGCGTTAGCCGACCGGCGCTGCCTGGTGTGCGTGAAAAAAAAACACGTACACCAGGCAGCGCCGGCGTAGGGGAAAATGGCGTATGGGCGTCTCAAAATGGGGCAATTCAGGTTGAGTAAAAAAAATCGCCTTAACCCGATTTGCGCCATTTTTTTACGACGCAGATCCCCCATTAACATGACTCCTGTCTTAGCAAAGACAGGAGTCATGCCCCCTTGCCCAATGACTTCTGTCCCCTGGGCATGGTCATTGGGCATAGTGGCATGTAGGGGGGCACAAATCATGCCCCCCTATGCCACAAAAAAAAATAAAAAAAAATACTTACCGGAACTTACCTTAATGTCCCTGGGGTGGGTCCCTCCATCCCTGGGGTGGGTCCCTCCATCCCTGGGGTGGGCAAGGGTGGCAGGGGGTGTCCCTGGGGGCAGGGGAGGGCACCTCGGGGCTCATTCTGAGCCCACAGGTCCCTTAACGCCTGCCCTGACCCAGGCGTTAAATTCAGGCGCAAATGCGGGTTTTTTTGCCCCGCCCACTCCCGGGCGTCATTTTTGCCCGGGAGTATAAATACCACGCACATGCCTGGGAGTCATTTTTTTAGACGGGAACGCCTACCTTGCATCTCATTAACGCAAGGAAGGTGTTCACGCCAAAAAATGACGCTAACTACATGAACTTTGGCGCTAGACGCGTCTAACGCCAAAGTATAAATATGGAGTTCGTTTTGCGTCGAATTTGCGTAAAAAAAAATGACGCAAATTCGGCGCAAACGGAGTATAAATATGCCCCATAATATACTAGAATGCACAATAATAAATGTGCATATCACGTGCAATAAATAAAAACAGGTATAACAATAATAAAGAATGGTGAGATAGGGAACCAGTCAGATTACAATGTCCCTAGTAGACCGCCATAGCCGATCACGTCCTATACAACAGACAGAATTACGCAAATATGCGATTGTACTCATCTGTTGCATATAGACCTTTACAAAAAATTAACATAATCATTAAAAAAACATTCACCAAACATCAACATGAAATGAGAAGTAATATTCAAGAAAACTAGAAACTGTTCTTTACAACTTTCACCCAGTGGGTCAATCTGGTCTCTTTTATGCCTCACAAAATGTGCTGTCATATTTGACGAACTTAACAAACCCCATAGATAGGAGATTTTGTGCCATGATGAGAATCAGTACTCGCAGACAGATTTCAAACAAATGAAAAGAAACAAGAACTCCTCGGCTAACTGCGCTTGTGGCCCGAAAGAGGACTTGTTCCCCTTCGCTCCTAGAAGCCCATTGCTTTGTACAACGATCTCAGAGGAAAGACGATCTTTCATTCTATAGTTTAACAATCAACCAACAAGAACCTCCAAAGGTAACTCATGGTGAAAGCCAAAGTGCTTCATGAACCCAATGGTGATAGCTTATCTTTTAACGAGCCCTTGGCAGGTTTATTATTTTATTTGCAAAACGTTGTTTTTGTTTTACTTTAGTTAGGTGTTTGGTTTCCCTGTGCGAAAGGTTCCTGTGTGCAAAGCATATGAAATAAATATCAAAAACCTATTCTGAACGTCAACCCACAGCGAGCAAAATTTTAAAGGGGACATCCCTTTGTGGGTGGGTGTTCAGAGTAGGTTCGTGGGGTTAGATATGCTCGTAGGTTATCAATGTGTAGCTTCCTAATGTTATTTTATCAGTATTACATTAATTCATCCTGCACCACAAGCAATAGCCTACTATCGGGCTCTACAGGTTTCCCAACATGTTCTTTTGTTTAATGATGTAATCCTGGAATCCGAGACCCATTTTCGCATCTTTCACTAGAGAGCCCTTAGGTTTATGCCTGCAGTCATGGTCATAGGCCTTGAAAATTGAATAAAATTCATGCGACCCAGAAAGTAAACTGAAGTAGCTTAGTACTATATGATTTAAATGTCACTTGTAACTTCCCTTTTCAATGTTATAATGTGGTTCCTCTAATATTTTCAAGCAGCTACCGATTTAAAATAAATATAATTGATACGTGCAACTTGAATTTAGAAGGAAAATATTTTTGAATCCAAAAACACTTATATGCTGTGCGCTATTGGGCTTGTCTCTGTCTCTGTTTACAACGTGTTCCATGTTCATTTTTTATACCTTATTCAGTACATTCCTCTTGTATTGTTTAACTCTCACAAATGATTAAAACATTATAAACTAATGAGATTACAAAGGCTGATTTTGAACAAGGCCAATTGTGTTAATTGGTGGCTCCTCTATATGGTAGCGCGCGCTGCTGCCGCTGAGTTTTGAAATATAATCACTTTTACTAATTCTATCTGATTTCCTAATGAAGCTTGCCCTGAGCAATTGTTCTATGTGTTTCTTACCAAACAGCGTGTGTCATAACTGCTGACATTAATCTTGATTACTTTAGTTAAAATAAATAGTTTTACTTGGGAGGCTTTCAGGAAATACATCATTGTAATTTGGTTAGGATGCAGGTTTGTCTTTATTATCTTTTTTTTGCCCTGACATTTTATTTGCCACATAACAAACGAGAAGTTTTTTTTTTTATTTTTTAAAAAGGTCACCTGCTTGAATGCTGCTCTCAGACCGGCCATTATGTTGCACTATTTAAACATCACGGGCTAGATGTATCAAAGCTTTTTGCTTTCGTAAACAGTGCGAATCACAAAATTCGACCGTTTGCGAATGCAAAAATGACTTTCAAGATTTATGAATGGCATTCGCAGTGCAATTTCAAGGAATCGATAAAATAGCGATTGCCTGAAATTGCGACTCCATTTAGGGAATCGCAAATTGCGTTTCTTTAAATAGGGAAATCGCAAATAGGGAATTCCTATTTGGGATTTCCAAAGCACATGTATTATGCATTTCCTAATTGCGAATTGAGCATTTAGGAAATGCAATTACCACCAAATCCAATTTGGTGGTAATCATGTGCAATTTTAAAAATGCATTAAAAATGCATTTTTAATAATGACTTGTAGCGCACACATGCCCTTATGGCATGTGTGCGCTTCACATTTCCACTGATATTTTTGTGGGGTGTACCAAAGGGGGCCTCAGGCCCCCAGCAGCCTGGGATTTGCATTACCTAATTTGCGAATTCCTAGCAGGAATTCGCAAATCCGGAAATGCAAAACCATTCGCACCTATGGGCCAACAGCCCAAAGGGATGAATGGAGTCCCATTCCCTAAATGCGATTCAGTAATAGTGATTGCGACTTTTAAGAAATTGCTATTACTGAATCACAATTTTCATACATCCCATTTTGCATTTCTTAAATAGCGATTTCTTAAAAATCTCTATTTAGGAAATGCAAACCGGGATAATGATACATCTAGCCCCAAGATTCTGATGTTCACCAGAAATAGCGATTCGCAATTTGCGTAAATTTGTGACTTGCAATTTGAGAGTCACTATTTCTGATGGGCATTCAATTTTGGGCATCAAACTGTGACTCGCAAACCACTCGCATCACAATTTTGGCCTTGCGAATGGTTGTCATACATCTCGTGCGGCCGTTTTTGCATTCGCAAAGCCAATTGTGACTGATTTGCGAGTCGCAAATCGGTCGTACATTGGGCCCCAAATTAGAAGAAGGCCCAAATCATGAATATGTTTTTATTATAAATGTGAATTAATAGTAAGTAGGGTGAGCACAAAGTTTTTATCACATGATCTTTGCGCATTGCTCTCAAAAACTTCCCAAACTATGCAAAAGTCACAAAGTTCTATATATTTCTCTTTTGCCTTACCCTCATGGATGTTGAGCCGCCTGCGAGGAAAATCTATGCACGTCATGGACACACTTAGAAATTGCTAGAAAGCAGTACTTAATTTGAGCCGGTGGTAGAAGGTGGAGCCCACCAGCACTCATTTTAGGGACTATACTTATTTTTCCTCAGCAGACTTTGGCCCAGAGTGAAACAGAGAAAATCAGACAAGCGTGTAAAAAAGGAGGGAGAGAAATACAGAAAACTATGAAGTGCGGAGAAAGCAGGAACCTGAAAGAGGAAGATAAGGCTGCAGTGGGTGTTTGGTGGTAGATTAAATAGGCATGAGGTGGAATCAAGACTATATACAAAATGCTTACGAATTACTGGCACAATACAGTTTCATAGTGCTTGCAAGAAAAAATACATCTAGTTTAGCACAAACTAACACAGGGAGAGGAAACTAGGATTGAGCATAGCCAATGGAACCGTGAGTAAATTTGTGAAAAATGGTAAGGCCAAAAGTCATGACCTAGTGAAAACTTTGCTGCTGTAAAATAAGCGTTGAATGTAGTAGGCCTCATTATGCATTTGACTTCTTTTGCATACATTGGAAAATGGTGACAGCCATGTTTGAATGAGTGCCCTTTATAATCAAGGTTAGTACAAAAGAAGTTACTTCTTAAGCTAACATTGACTATTTAATTACAGTTGATGTAGAACAAGTGATCGAGGAAAATAGTACTCACTGGCTGTTACAGCCTCGAACATCAGATACAACGAATTGAGAAAATTATTTGCAAATCCTAACAAAAAAGATTTGCAGTTGAATGGATATCTAAATAAATGTGGCAACATTTAATAGTGTTCTAGAGCTATTTCTGTCCTGTCAGTTTATGAAAAATAGCACTTTTTCCCACATACTCACTTCGAATTGTGTTGTCTCTGAACTGCAGTGAAAACGAAGAATGTGAAATTTATTATCTTATTACTGACATTTAGGTCGGTTGAAAAATGTTCGAATTTCTGAAACTGTGACGTCTGTCACGTTTGCGAAATTTTGCATGAAAGTGAAAATTACCCCTCCGGTAAGATTTTTACATAACGTTTTTCCTGTGTGGGAGAATTATTTTGCAAAAAAATATGAGTTTAGAAAAATAATTAATGCAAAACCTTCCTTTTGCTTGTCTTTTCACCCATAGTTTTCCTATGACTGGCATGTACTTTATGAAGTTTGTAAAATTAGAAAAGCTGTTAAAACAACTTCACTAATTTGTAAAGGTTCAGCTTTGTACATTGTGTGCACCTCTAGTGAATATTAAACATTGCTTTGAAAAGTGCCCAGCTAATCAAAGCATTACATAAATTCTTTAATTAATAGCTCATGTTTGGAGGTGTTGTAAGCTTTATTTAATGAATCGCCTTGCTTCATGACACATATCCCACTTTAAACAATATTGTTACTACTGTTAACTAAATGATAATTGCCTAATATGACAGGAGAGGCGTTTCCAGTTTCAACACCAAAAACTACACTCTGTCCATCATTCCTGGCACTATTATTGCATTATATTCGTTTATTGCTCCATCCCCTTCTAATTCAGTTTGTTGCAATAGTGACACTGCCTGGCCTCTTGGTGCTGAACTGTACTGAGCCTGCTGCCTCCACACAGTTGCGCAGTGAACTGTTTGCCTGCATCTGCTCATTTGCGATTGTTTTATTCTCCCACTCTATTTACTGTGTTCCTCCTATACTGTGCCAAACTTCCTTGCTGCTAATTCAGGGGCATATTTACTAATCTTTCATGCAGAGCAGCGAGCAAAGTTGCTGTGCGGCGTTGTGTGAAAAGGAGCTGGAGTCCTGCAGGCTCCCGAGTGGCAACACAGGCACCCTTGCACTACAGTTCAAGGGTGCCTGCGTTATGGCCGGATAGTTTTTTGCAGGAAGGAACACCTTCCATCACAAAAACAATCCTTAGAGGAATTCCCTTTTTCTTTGCATGCTTCAGAAAGCAGCACACTTGGAAAGAGAAAATAACGAGGAGAAAAAAATATATTTGTGTTTGTTACTCCTCACTTGGGACATGTAGCATTTGACTCATTCCCAGGTTCACTAGTTTTATTTAGTAAATCTGGGAGTGTGCCAAAATCCATGGATGGATGCATGAGAACACCCATGCTTGACCTATGGAACACCTACCAAGTTGAAATGTAACGTTATGCAGTGCAAGCAACTGTGTTGTGTTACATTTCTTTACAAAGCCATGAAAGACCAGATTAGGCCTTGCATGGCTTTGTAAATCCAAATAAGTCTTTGCATAGAACTGTATTGCCTTGTGCGACTAAGGGTGATGCAAATTTTTTAATAAATCTAGGCCTCTTTGTCTAGGTGCATCTGCACCATATCTGCCCACGTTTGCGCTGAAATCCCAAAACTAGGCAGGTGCAAAGTTAGGAAATAGTTAGCACCACTAACTCCTTGTAAATATATCACTGCCCATCATTTCATTAGGGTTTCTTTATGTGGGGTTTCACGTTAAAATTAAGATATTTGTGCCCTTTTACGACATAAAGGGCCAGATGTATCAAAAAAGTCTTTTGCGATTCGGTAATGGCAATTTTTAGGTAATCGCTATTTCTGAATCTCAAAATGCAATGTATCATATTTGAGATTCGGTAATAGCGATTTCTTAAAAATCGCAAATGCTATTACCGAATTGCAAATTGCGATACCGGCCCCATTCGCACCTATGGGCCTTGCATATTTGCAAATTTTTTGCATTTCCCAAATTGCGAATTCCTAACTGGAATTTGCAAATTTTGAAATGCAAAGCCCAGGGTGCTGGGGGCATAAGGCCTCGTCTGCTACATCCCAAGATTTTTTTTAAGGACATGTAAGGCACACACATGCCAAAGGGGCATGTGTGCATTACATGTCAATTTAAAAAATGCATTTTTAATGCATTTTTTAAATTTGCACATTGTTACCACCAAGTTCAACTTGGTGGTAATAGCGATTCCTTAATGCCTAATTAGCATTAAGGAATTGCTTGTTACATGTGGTTTCGAAATCGCAAATAAGGATTCCTTATTTGGGATTTCTTATTTAGAGATTCTCTAAATGGGCTCGCAATTTTATGGAACCGCTATTTTAGATAAATACTGAAAGGCATTTTTTCATTCGCAAACGGCCATTCCCACTGTTTGTGAATGCAAAAATCTTTGATACATCTGGCCCTTAGAGACAAACCATATCAACAAAATCCATCCAGCTTTAAAGTTATGGAGAAACAGTTTTAAAATTAACCCTCAAGAAAGCAGAACATCCAATTTTTTTACCAATTAGAACAAGAATTGAAATGATATCAAAAAGTCAGGACAGTCTGCGAACTGTGCTTAGGCAAATAATCAGGCCCTTCGCAAGATTTTGCTCAAATAATAACTTTACATACCCTTATTTGAACCCTCCGGCTTACAAGATTTAATTTGTCTTTTCATCAATTAGGCTGTAACATTGCCTAACTAAATATGTCCTTGATTATCAACTTTATTAAAATAGTGGGCAGGTTAAGACTACAAAGACTGGCACGTTGAAAGATGTATTACTGCGTGCTCCTCCTGCACCCCAGAAGATCCCTTACTCAGCAGTCTGGAAGATCATCTTGCTCCTTTATTGCAGCTTTCTTTTAACTGTATTACTTGCATGATCAGTGATGTACTTGGACATGTTAAATAATATTAAATTAATAAATAATACTCACCAGCTCTTGAAAATATTTTAGGTGTGCATTATAATCCTATGGTTTCCTGGAGGTAGTGAAGGTAGTGTTCTGCAGACCTGTTGAGTGAACTCATTAAAAGAGAAGTGGTATCACTGCTTAGACTTTCCACATTGTTGGTGATAATCTATAGAGCAGCTGTGTGAGTTTGTAGCATAATTTGTATAGAATGAAAATTGATGGAGCCAGCAAAAAACACTGCTTCATTTCTGCATGTATACTATTTTCTTCCGGGAGTGGTCCATTTTGCTGTGTCATAGTTGAGCCATGGGATTGTCCTTTACTTTAGCCAGCAGGTTGATCAGCTTCCTTCATTATTTATTCCACAAATGAATTTTCTCAACTTATTCACAAGTGTCGGAAGAAGGAAAATCTGTGCCATGGTTTATAGGCCTAGTTTGAATCCACTTTCCTTGCATGATAAAAGTAAATAATCTTTAAGAAACTCCTGCAAATTCTGTAGGACAATTTTCATGAAAGTTTTCATCTTCACTACAAGCCAATGCGTCTTTGCTTGTAGATGTTAGGGTCATCTGAAAATTATTCTTTAAACCATGTTGTTGCTATGGCGTTACTTTAAGGCTCTTGGAAACTCTTTGTCTTTGCAGAGAAATGTATAATGACCATCAGTGTCAAGCACTACCACTTTGAGAAGCTCTGGAAGAACTTATCAAGAATAAACTTGAAACTCAGGATGTTCTCCGCAATTAAAATCTTCATTACAAGTAAGATTGTTTCTCTAAGAACCAGCCAACAAAGTGGGAGGCACCCTGAATACCTACCCAAGAATATCAATGGGACACGTTATCAAGAACAAAATTTTGAAACAACTACTGACAGACATGTAAGTCTAAATTGCTGTACCAGACGGGGTATTCCATGATACAAATATTTAGTGTTGTTGTTTGTGACAATTAATGGGGACAAACTATTGAAAGAATATCATGGCTCCTCAATCAGCATGTGGCTCGTGTTCCAGTTTTGATGCAACACCCACATGGAAGGCCCTTGGGTCTGCTCTGAGGCCTCCACTAGCAACCAGCACACACTGTCAGCAGGGCACTCTCTTCCTCCAACTTAGTCTACAGCCACCGTGCCCGAGCCTCCCAACAATCACTTCAATCTACTTTAAAGTGCCAAGACAACTTGTCAGGGTGTGTGGTAAGGCTCAATGGTGGGCGGGGCCGCATGTCCCTGATGTTGTGATTGATTTTGTTGTCAAGTCACTGTTACTGGAAATGAGGTGCAGCCTGGGTTCATTTAATAAAAAAAATGGGCTCCCACACACAATGTATGAATGATTTGAAGGAACGGTTGGATCGACAACACAGCAGGCTCAATATTGTTGAAAGGCAGATTTCTGATATTGCGGATGATGCTGCCCAACAGACCAAAACATAAAGTGAGCTGAAATAAAAAAATCGAATGGATAAAGGCTAAGAATGAGGATTTAGAAGCCCATACACAGAGGAGAAACCTGCAGATAACTGGTATTCCTGAAACCATCAGTATGCCATGGGCAGAAGAATTAATTGAAAATCTACTTATCCTTGTCTTTGGATGCAAGCATCCTCTACAGGTGGTTGTGATTGAAAGAGCACAGCACACCCTTATCCAGAGACCAGTCCCCTGAGCTTCTCTGTGTCCATTTATTGTCAAACTGATCTATTACAGAGAGATCAACAGCATCCTTTGCTTAGCTGAGAAAGAGAAATCATACAATTTGAGGGTTCCATGTTGTCATGTTATCCAAATATGACTCATGCAGTTCAAGATACCAGGTGCAAATTCATCCCCAATCACAAAAAACTTTGAGAACTTGAACTTTCATATGCCATTCTGCACCCAGCCACATTACAAATCCTATATAAAGGCAAGTCACATTTGTTTGCAATACCAGAGGATGCACATACATTCCTGAAACAACTTCCATGTATTAAAGACACAACCAGGAGCTCTTCCTTCAGGTCCACAGTGAGTCACCACATGAACGAAGTGGAGTATACATACATAAACAATGCAAGTGAGACACCATCATGACTTCACCCTCTGCACCTGCAATTAAATCTAAGTACTCAAAAATAGCCCTGAATACATGAGCTGCCATGCTTCTGCTTCCCTGGCCTAATTATGCCTTTTTTGCCTATACAAAGTCCCCCTGGGAACCATTGATTGTTCTACTTGTTCTGATCTCACTTGCAGATAAAACCTTAGACTAGTATAATAACATAGACAAATCCTATATGTTTAGCTTCTCTGGCCTACCACTGAAGGTCTGAGTACTCATTGTGAAGCTTACAAAATGTCAACTGTTAGACTTTTCATCCTTGGCGTGGTCTCCCTTAACTTTTTGCCTCTGTTTCCCAGGTTGCTGATGTGTGCTGGACTTTTGTTACTCTTGGTACTTTACTACTGCTAACCAGTGCTAAAGTACAAGTGCTCCTTTAAAAAATGTGTATGTAATTGGTTCATCCATGATTGGCATATTTGATTTTCTTGTAACCCCCTAGTAAAGTGCACCAGAGGTGCCCAGGGCCTGTAAATCAAATGCTACTAGTGGGCCTGCAGCACTGGTTGTGTCACCCACATAGGTAGCTATGTAATCATGTCTCAGACCTGCCACTGCAGTGTCTCTGTGTGCTGCTTTAGCTGTAGCTTCGACTTGGCAAGTGTACCCACTTGCCAGGCCTAAACCTTCCCTTTTCTTACATGTAAAACACCCCTAGGTGGGTCCTAGGTAGCCCCAAGGGCAGGGAGCAGAGTATGCTTAAGGTAGGACATATAGGGCCTCATTCCAACCCTGGCGGTCTATGACCGCCAGGGTGGAGGATGCCAGAAGCACCGCCAACAGGCTGGCGGTGCTTCAGATGGCATTCTGACGTCTCCCAGCCGGGTCCGGCTGTTTCCCGCAGGATTTCCCCCGGCTGGGGGAATCCTCCATGGCGGCGCTGCTTGCAACGCCGCCATGGGGATTCCGACCCCCTTCCCGCCAGCCTGTTTCTGGCAGTTTTCACCGCCAGAAACAGGATGGCGGGAACAGGTGTCGTGGGGCCCCTGGGGGCCCCTGCATTGCCCATGCCGTTGGCATGGGCAGTGCAGGGGCCCCCTAACAGGACCCCAGCAGGATTTTCACTGTCTGCTTTGCAGTCAGTGAAAATCGCGACGGGTGCCACTGCACCCGTCGCACCCCTGCAACTCCGCCGGCTCCATTCGGAGCCGGCTTCCTTGTTGCAGGGTCTTTCCCGCTGGGCCGGCGGGCGCCCTTTTGGCGGTCGCCTGCCAGCCCATCGGGAAAGTCGGAATGACCCCCGCGGTCTCTTGACCGCGGAGCGGTCTTCCGACGGGGTTACTTTGGCGGGCGGCATCTGCCGCCCGCCAAAGTCGGAATGACCCCCATAGTAATGTGTTTTATATGTCCTGACAGTGAAACATTGCTAAATTCGTTTTTCACTGTTGCAAGGCCTGTCTCTCTCATAGGTTAACATGGAGGCTGCCTTTAAATCTGATTAAAGTGTAGATTCCCTTTGGGAGCGGATAGACATGTGGAGTTCGGGGTCTCTGAGCTCACAATTTAAAAATACATCTTTTAGTAAAGTTGATTTTAAGATTGTGTGTTTGAAAATGCCACTTTAAGAAAGTGAGCATTTTCTTGCTTATACCATTTCTGTGACTCTGCCTGTTTGTGGATTCCCTGTCTGGGTCAGTTTGACAGTTGGGCTGGTTGCAGCTAACACCAGACAGTGACACAAAGGGAGCTGGGGTGTAGTAGGAGGAGTGGTCACTCACACCTGAAAGGGCTGTGCCTGCCCTCACACAATGCAGTCTCCAACCCCCTGATGAGTGTCTGGGGCCTGGCCTGGGCAAGGCAGGATTTCACATTCAAGAGTGACTATGCTTTGAAGTAGGCCTACTTCAAAGGAGAAAGTGGGTATAAGAAGGGCACCCAAAACCAAAGACTTTAGAACACTTCTGGAAACCAAGAGGAACTTCTGCCCGGAGAAGAGCTGAAGAGCTGAGGAAAGAGAGCTGTCCTGCCTGTGACTGTGCTTTGTGGGGCTATCCTGCAGTTGCTGCTTCTGCCAAAGTAAGAGGGCAAAGTCTGGACTTTGTGTGCCTTCTATCTTGTGAAGATCTCCAAGGGCTTGATTTAGAGCTTGCCTCCTGTTGTTTGAAGTCTCAGGGACAGCAAAGACTTCTCTCTGCCAGCATCTGGAGTCTCTGGAGAGACTCCTACTCTGACAAGTGATGCCCATCCAGTTCCTGGGACCCTGAAAGGAGAAGCTGGCAGCCTAAGAGGAAGAAATCCACGCACAGAATGCCGTGCAGGGAAAAGATCAATGCGACTCCAACCTGCAGCTGAAAATCGAAGCTGGCCTGCCACGCGACTGAAGAATCGATGCATGGAGCTGGCTAAACGACGCACAGCACCGCTGACGGAGGCTGGTGAGATCGCAACCTGCGCTGCATAGTTTTCGGATCATCTTGCGGCTGGATTTCCGATGCAAGTACCGCTGGGCGTGTAAGAACAACGCAAGGCCTGCTCTGACCCAAGAGTGCTGACCAGATCAACGCGTCGACGTGCCCTGACCTGACGAAAGAAGAACAACGCAAGGTCTCGCTCGTAAGTGAAATGGATGAATTGCAAGCCCTTTTTGACGCACACTCGCCGGTGCGGGGTTATTTTTGACGCACCCAAGGTACATTTTCACGCTAACAGTGTTAGTGTGTGTTTAAAACTACATGAAAACTCTTTTTGCTTTTTAATTGACTTGTGTATTGTGGATTTTTGTTGTTTTGGTCTTGTTTTGTTTAGATAAATATTTCCTATTTTTATAAACCTGTGTTGTATAATTTTGTAGTGTTTTCATTAAGTTACTGTGTGTGTTGGTAAAAATTGTTTACACCTAGCACTCTGAGGTTAAGCCTACTGCTCGTGCCAAGCTACCAAGGGGGCAAGTATGGGTTAGCTGAGGGTGATTCTCTTTTACCCTGACTAGAGTGAGTGTCCTTGCTTGGACAGGGGGGTAGCCTGACTGCCAACCAAAGACCCCATTTCTAACATTAACTGTTAGCCATATTCTTTGGTGTGATAAGCTTCCTAAGACAGTCTGTCATCAAGATGTTTGGGCTTGATGTAGGTAGGGTGTGGGGCATGGAGAGTTTCTTGCAGCATTGCAGCAATGTTTCAGGAGTACCTCAGGGCTCTTCTGTGAGCCCTACTCTCTTTAGTATCTTTATGGCCCCACTAGACATGCTCAACAAATTTTATGGGGTGGTGACCATATCAAATGGGGAATGATACTCTAGGATGATGCTCAATTGCTTCTCACTTTCGATCACTTGTCTCCTGATAAAATCTTTTCTCTTGCTACATCTTTGAAGAAAGTTGTGGATTAGACGCAGAGGGGTTTTCTCCAATGCAACACAGTCAAAACTGAGATTCTCTTGTTTGGTAAAGCTAGAGATCTCTGGACCAACTTCAGTTGGCCACAGGACACTTCCTCCTTCCCCTTTCCGGCCACAACTGTTAAAAATCTGGGAGTGTGGATATATGATAAGTTCTCTATGGGCTTCGATATTATTTCTGTAGCTGAGACCTGCTTTGGCCTCCAGTGTTCCATTAGGAAATTCCTAGACCAGTGGAGGTCCATGGAACTGCAACCCATGCTATGATTACATCTAGGCTTGGCTACTACAACTTTCTGTATATCGGGGCATCTGTGTGGATTTGGGTGTGCTCTATTTGATGGCGAGGGTCCCTATTGTGGAGTACAGTCACAAATACTGACTTGGGTCCACTCAGGCTCCTTTACTTATCCACAAGCTCAACCATGGTTTGCTGTGGATGCAAGCAGTAAGACTTAGCAAAGGAACTATGTTTAAAGCATTTAAGAGCACCAAACAATGGAAAGTCACACAACACTAGAGTGACACAACAATAATTTATAAAAATAAGACATATTCTTGTGAATTTTTAGAGTCCTTGATCATCAAAATCCACTAGAGTGTTTCATAAATATGAATTTTTAAATCATTAAATATCTTTTATATTAACCTCAAGCAAGCATTGGCCAACAAAAAGTTTGTAAACTTTTGAAAAGTTTGAAGGAGCTACTCCAGCAACTGCAACCAAGTTGAGTGACCAGTTCAGGCAAGACAGAGATCTAGGAGGTCAGAAATGATACTTTGGACAGTTATCTGGCAACCAAAGCATCTTTGAAACAAAATCCACACTTTACAGAACAACCGCCATAGACAACAATGGATTGATGCTGATGCTTAGCGATGCAGTCAAAGGATGCTCAAGGATACTGTTCATGTTGTGTAGTCAACAGGGTTGTGTTACTGGTGAGTCTTCAGTCCACGGTGAGATGAGGCAACTTTGGGCACAGATCTTGGGGGGGTCCCAAAAAGTCCTCTTTGTAATGGTTGAAGGACTGCTGTGGCAGGCCTTTGGTTGTTGTTACAAGGTGATAAGGCTGTAAATCTTTGGTGGGGGTTTAGTGCCTATCTTGGGTGGGAAACCAAGAACAGACAACACCCACAGGTCCAACAGACATGGGTGCAACTTTTGGATATCTCAGATAAGTCTCTTGAAGTGCCCTGCATTTGGTAGCAGCAAAACCTTTGCAGTGGCAACCAACTGGGCAACTTGGTCTCCTACAGAACAGCTTGAATGTCCCTGGTGCTATCTCAGGGGACAGCTGACTGACCCTTATAGTCACTGCTTCAATCAGGGGCAGGGAATCAACTTTTCCCCAAGCCAGGAGCCACAGACGCAATCCAAATGTTACTAGCCCAAAGTGCAGCAGGTGCAGTTCTTTTAACTGTGCAGCCTCTCTTTGTGCACTTTCAACACCATTATGATGGTCCTCCTTCAGTCCTTTCTCTGAATCTAGGGTGCACTGACATCTAGGATGCCAGGGGTGCCATATTTTTTCCAGGAAGTGTACCATGGGTACAACACAGTCACTAGCCAAAAGGCCAGTGGATCCCCTCCTCTTGGGTTATGAAGTTTCTGTCTGGTGTGGCATCTGGCAACATTCTTGCCCCATTCCAAAAAGGCACAACCCTTGCTTGATTGTCAGGAGCATGGTTGCCGACCACAGAGGTGTGGCGATTTAAGGGCTACACGCCTATGGGAAAACTGGTTCTGGCACTAGGTTTTCCTGTCTGTCCTTTTCTCCAACCTGTCTACAGGAACAAACGTCAGCCTGCTCAAGGCTGTAATCACAATTTGCCCGTCAAATGCAGCTTTGCCTTCAAAGCTTGTCTTTTGAGCTAACACCGCTAGGGGCCATCCTGGAGGAGGAGGTCACACCTCACTCTGCATCAACTGCCTTTGTTCCTGAGCCTGTAATTATTCACACATCTCCCCAGGCTGCGAAAAAGCTGTCTGTGTGCCAGGGCCTTTGTGTGGCTATGAGACGAGATGGGGCATGGAGTGGTAACTTTCTAATCACCATGATTAATTTGATACCTAACATAACCAAGTCATGTTGTCTCATTCAGGAATTAAGCGGGTTGGGTTGCCAACTGGTAACCCTGTGTTAGCCAATGGGGCTACTAACTTTATCCACAGCAAAACAACAATTTGGACATGTTGCTGCTAAGACATATGAAAAATACAGCTCCCTGCCATAGGGCTCTATATGCTTTCTTTAGGGGAGACATAGATATTGTTAAGGGATAGCGTGGCTTTGCCAATAATGGCAATGGCAAAGTCGAACTGGCAGTGTGGCATTGCCTTTCCAGTCTGCAGTGGCAGGCTGTGTGCCATGTTTTCCCTTTGTCACACACAGGGTGGCACAACTACTGCTGCAGCCCTGTGGGGACACTCGCCTTCCATGCCCTTGGTACCATTTACTAGGGACTTGTAAGGAATTCACCACTTGCCAGCTGGGGACACCCAATTTAACATAACTTTTGTGAAAGGACTGAACATTATCACTGAGGTCTGGACAGACAGCACTCTCAAAGTCGAATAACCAGCAGCTAATGGTCCAAATGGAGGCACAAAGTGGGGGAAACCTGCAAAAAGCCTGTTTCCTAACAGTGCCCTTTTTTAACACCAGGAAACTTCAGACACTCAAAAACAATACAACCCAGCTTACCTTGGGCTTATCAAGAGGGCATCAATCTCCTCATACTTGCAGGAATTGCACTGACTTCCCATTAGGATGAGAATCTTGTTTAATGCCTCAACTTTAAATCATCAAGGTTTTTATAATCAAGATTCTAACTACCTGATCAGGAGAGTTCTCCACTGTACTCCCCCTAGATCTCTTCTGTGAGCTATGGCTTTGTGAGAATTCCCAGATTTCGCTTGATCCCCCCTTTTCAGTTTGGGAAGGGATGGAATGAGCTTCTGCTCATTTTGTGTGCTATTGCTTTAAGAAGAAACTAAAAACGCATCTTTTCTCATTGAACTTTCTGTGACTGGCTGATCTGATCTTAGCAGACTAGCACAGGGACACTCCTCTGGAGTAGCTGTGTACTTTACAAATTGCTTTCAGTCATTCATTTATTCAAATATGATTTCACACAGAACATTGCCTGACACAGGAAGCCATTAGTCTGTATCAACCACTGACATGATGGTAGAAACTTGCTTGCAGACCCAGGTATGACAGAAGATCTCACCCATAATCTTAAATTCTTGATCGTCTGGGAAATAAATAACCCCCAAAAGGCCTGTCTTATCCTTTCTTACTTCTCCAGACACAACATATATGTTGCCTTCATCCAGAAGATATATTTAACTAACACATCTTCTTCATTTGCCACCAGATGATGTACACACAGAAACTTTTCGTCCTACTGCATCTTTGCAAGGGAAGTTGCAATATTAATCAGAAAAGGAGCCCAATCTGACCCATCAGAGTTAGCACTGATGACCAAGGACACAAAATCATACTACAATTCCTGATTGTCACACTACTCTTGTTGGTAAATAGGAATGCCCAAATATCAATAATCCTTATTTCTATGGCAGGCTGCTATGGAGACTATTCGTTGATGAACACCACTTAATAGTGTGGGATAGTGACTTAAATCTCTCCATGCAATCTGCTGTTAACATTTCTGGCACTAGAACGTTAAGACATGTCTGAGGTCAGACAGAACTGCAAAACATAATGGCCCGCAGTGGCTTGGTGGACTGTTCCTCATCTGCAATCTGGCAGTGAGGGCATTTTCCTTTCACTCCATGGTGCATGATTCACACTCCAGAATGGACTTGTGGCTCGGCACATGAGATGTGATGAAATGGCTTGGATCAATAGTACACATGCTGAGAACACTATTGTATCACTCATCTGTGTGTAGTTCTAGAATCTGGCACCTGCAACCTGAGGAGTTGTTTAGCAAGGTTTTCCACACCAAAATTAGACAGTCCATAAATATGAGCTGAATGGGGCACTGTGGGGATGACTGGAATGTTATGGGAGGCATTCAAGAGGGTCATAAGGTGCAAATGCATCTCTAAAGAGCTGGTACTCAAATCTATTTTAGTGTAATAAGCTAAACCTTTGTTCAAAATACAGATGCTAGAGGACACAGTGGGGGAGTGCTCCGCCTGTGCAACACTGGTGTCACTAAACTCCAAGAAAATGGAATGCCAAGATGCTGCTGAATGCGAGGTAAAATATTTGGGGCAACATACAGCGGACAGGTGATATGGTGAAGGCGAACGTCCTGAAAGAAGTCTAGCCAGATTGAGTCACCCCTATGGCATCTTCAAAGATCAATAAGATTCAGTTCCCAGCAGGTATCGAATACTATAGGCTGGATGAGATACTACAAGAATTCACTTACTTTTACACAGAACTTTACACAGCCAGAATATGACAAACAGCACCACAAATCAGAGACTATCTTGAGATAACCACACTAGCATTCCTAGAACAACATCAGAGATAACCACTATGTTGCCCTATAATGACAAAAGAAATCAAGACTAGTATAAAAGGCTTATGCAGTGAGTCAGCACTGAGTGAAGATGGGCTGCCGGTGGAATTCGCTAAAGAATATGCTGAGGAACTCGCACTTATCCTGTTAGAACTGTGCACAGAGGTGCTCGAGAAGGAAACTATCCCCCTAACATTGTGTGAAACCAGAAAACACAGTGATCACTCTTATCAAGCCTAGCAATCCAGCACACCTATGTGAATCATACCATTCCCTCTCCTTGATCAATGTTGATAAGAAAATAATGGCTACATTAATAGTCAAGTGGCTGCTTCCATTACGTCCCTTTGTGATTCAGCAGACCAAGCTAAATTTGTTCTGAATAAATCTATCTCAAACATTTTGGCACACCATTTCCTCTCACTCAACATGTAGACCCAGCCGTGTTGGTCGTGGATGTTTTTGTTGATGCAGTCAAAGGCTTTCACTCTGTGGAATGGCTGTACCTTGTAACAGTGATTGGGAGAACGGAACTTGAATATATATGCTATATATGAACCCACAAGCAAAAAATTAGATTTAACAAACTGATGACGTCCCCCATCTCTATTAGCCAGGAGATGCAGCAAGGGTGTCCCCTCTTGCTAATCCTTTTTTCCCTAGTCCTGAAGCCTCTTGCCTGCATAATTAGACAGCATCACTCTCAAAAAGGACAAAATGTAAATTGTCCAAGAAATCATAGTGTTAGAAAATAGTCAGGATTATAAATTACTTCATACAATTTGTTTATTATACCATTGACAACTGCCAACACCTGCCCATGACTGGCGATACAGCCACAATGGCAAACTGAACCTATTGGTAATAGGCATCTGGTTTAATCTGGATAGCGGGGTCTTGTGCCACAAAAACTACAGCAAATGCATCACCAAAGTGGAACAGCAGGTGAAGGGCTGGACCAAACTTCCTCTGACAATGGCGTGCAGGGTGGTAGTCATAAAGATGATGGTTCACCCCATGTTACTATACCTGTCTCAGAGACGTCCGGTGCCCCTGTCCAGCTCCTTTTTTCACATCTTACAACAATTATGATAAGGCCTGCCTGGACCAGCCTCCAGCCCAGTATACCATGAGCCAGATTACTACTCCCAAACAGGCGTATAGGGTTTACAGCCCCCAACTTTGAATTGTACTATTTAGATGCACAGTTTCCCGATTACGGAACACACAATCCCTCCACCAGAATCTCAAAGCAGGCCTGACTGACCCAACCCTGCTGGGCTCAGCAAAAATGTTAATGAGTGCATGGTCTCATGCAGAATTAACAGTCAAGTTCATCATCTGGGTCTGGACTGGACTGTCTACAATCATGGACCACCCTCACATTTATTCCTTGCACATTCCTCTCATACATAACCACTGACTTGTGATGCCTTCTTGACCAGGAATGATCTGGCAACTCCAGTAAAAAAGCCTTCTTACAATGGGGGCTCTATTTGTAAACTCAAAATTCCTTTCTTTCAGGAGCTCTTGGGGCCTGGTCAATCTAGCTCTATGTAGGTCCTATTGTATAAAAGACTCCACAATTTCTTCAGAGCTTTCTATCCATCCTTCCCGACTGACCCCTCTGAACGGCCAAATATGACATTAACCAACCCAAGCCCTCATAAGTTTATACCTAGAGTATATAATATCTCTATTTATAAAATGTCATCAATGAACCTGTAGACTGAAGACAGCTGGAATACTGAACTAGACCATGTTATCCTGGAGACGTGCTGGACCTTTTGATGTGAGGAGATCAAGAAGTTCTCATCAAGTGGCAGATTTCACAACGGTAGTTTACATTTGTGCATTTTACACTCCAAAGTTCATGGTCAGATTTGGCCTGACATCAGACTCAAGCTGCTGGAGGTGCAAGACCCTCGATACAGATTTCTTGCACATGGCATTTGGTGCCCCTCCAGTTACAAAGTCGCTTTCTGAAGTGGGACTCAGAAAATTATTAGAATTTTTGACCAGGATCAATCCACTTTTATCTTTCAGTAATCCATCATGGTTCTTCTCAGTTCACACCCAAGTACTGGTCTACCGTTCCCTTAGACTATCATTGGCGCTTTGTGCTTTTTAGTGCTATTTACACTTAAAACTTTTAAAAAATCACGTCTTTGTTTTCCTATGTTGGATTTTAGCCATTTTGGTGTCATTTTGTTTATTAAATTTGACTCTATATTTGTAATTCAGTTTGGGATTTTATTATTTGGTGTTTTGTATTTCTGTTTTGTTACTGCATACATAATTTACACATTGCCCTAAGTTAAGCCTGTCTACTGTGTGCCATAGCTTCTGGGAGTTGAGCTCAGGTTATTTTAGAGACTTGGAGGGGTAACTTTGACAAGAAATTTCATTATTCTTTGAGAACAAGTCACCTACTCAATGTAATAATTGTCTTTCTTCCACATTTTATCAATTGATTCCTTTCAAGTAGTAAATTCATTTTTTTCTGAAACGTTTAATTAACCTGTTTATGAGATAGCTCTTCTTGGAAATGACATTGCATGAACCCATTTTTCTATGAAATCATACACAACCTATACCCCTTCATAAAATGCTGGGCATATTTGTATTGAAAAAAGCTTGCCCTATGGAAACATGGTTCTGTACTCTGTGTGTTGCTCACTCTTTTGGGGATAACTGTACATATATACATAGATGGCTGCAATACTTACACAAAAATCATAAATATTTTCTTTCTCGCTTTATTATAACTTATACGATGATGGCTAAAAGACCTGCATAAAAACTATTTAACCTTTTCCTTACCACATTAGAGAGCCTCTGGGGCACATGATATATGTATTGATTGCTTTTGTTAAAGAAAAAAAGCCTTCTATTGACAAGACAACACCCCATCTTTGTATTTCTCTAAAACAATATGTTAAAGACCTAGGGGAACATTCGTCATGGTTTTGCGCCACCATGACACCACTCAAAAGGGCTCAAGAGTGACGCAAAACCTAAGCCAGATTTATCAAGCCACTCAAGGCGTGGACTTATTTGGCTTGATAAATTTGGAGTAACTCAAGGCAGCGCAAATAGCTGCCTTGCATTACTCTTCTCCATGGAGACATTCCACGGGTGGAGTATGGGTGTTCCCATGCATTCACCCATGGATTTTTGTGAATTTCCAGCTTTCTTTATTTCTCCTCGTTGTTTCATCCTTCTAACTGTGCTACATCCTGCAGCACACTTACAAAGCGGTTTGTTTCTGTGCAGGAAGGTTCTCCGTTCTGCACAAAATCAATCCTGTCTGCAATGCGGGCACCCTTTCACTATTGTGAAAGGCTGTCTGCTTTGGTGCAAGACAGTACATTGTGCACCCATGTAAGGAAAGGACATGAATGCACTGTATCATATTAAATATGATGCATTCCTGCCTTTTTAATTTCGCACAGCAAGGTGGCTTGCTGCACTGCAGCCTGTGAAATAATGATAAACCTGACCCCTAATATCTCAAAATGTTAACAAATTAATTAGAATTTGAGAAGCTGAAGAGAAAATTTCCCTTATTTTACAAACATACAAATATATATTCTGTGACCTACACAAACAAGGATACAATAAACTAGTTTGCTACTCCAAACCGAAAAAAGTAGGCAAAATCAATATTTCATCTACTTTCTGCGGCCCATGTTTGTGGATCAAATTATTTCCTCAGTATTTTAAAAGATGTATGTTTTCATTGGAAATAGGTTTGTCTATACTGGATTCAAGCTAACCTGGCTGATGAAGGGTGATACCCTGAAACTGGTCCCAGGATGCTTGTTTCCGGTCCAGGGAGGACCTGGCCTGGCAGTTCTGCCTGGACTGTTCCCATGGGGTACAGGGTCAAGACTAATTTGCATATGGCTGGGTCCAAACTGGGGTGGCATAGTGAGCAAAAGAACAATGGATTAAACCCAGGTCTGTGACTGGGAGTGAGTGTTTGAAAAGTTTCAACACTCCCTCCATCATCCTTTTGTGTTGCTATACTGGAAGAATGGGAAGAATGATCATCTGGTCATCTGGTTACTGGCTGCACTTGTTACTGAGAAAAACAAAAAGTGCTGGTTTCTCACAACTGAAGTGTCCAGGAGGATTGAGGCAGAAGTACAATGCAAGTGCTGTGCTGCCAACAAATCCTCTAGATTTGCAGGCACAAGTACAGATTGATGATTACCTGAGGCATAGAGATGAAATTACATGAATGCTTTAACGACATAAAGGCCCTCATTATGACTTTGGCGGTCTTCCATGAAGACTGCCAAAGCTGCAGGTGCCAGGAGAACGCCAGTGCTGGCGGTCTTCCACCCACCATATCACATGTACTTCCAGATGTCCGCCACACTTTGGGTGATAATCCAGCAGTAGTCGTGCTGGTGGATGGAGGCGCTCTGGCGGTTCCACCACCGGCCCTGCCCACCAGTAAGACACCGCCTGCTGTATTATGGGCCATAATACAGCCTGGCGGTGTCCTGCTGGCGGGGCGCTGCCGGCAGAGGAATTTCCCCTTCCCGTTCCCTGCCAGACGACCTTCTCCCCGGAACAAGTAAGATGATCTTCCAGGGGGGTGGGAGGCTAGGGGGTGTTGTGTGTGCGTGTATGAGTGTGTGGTGCCTGCGTTTGTGCATGAATGTGTGTACGCGTGGTTGTATGTGTGTCTGAATGTTGTAGTGAGTGCATGTCTGCATGTAAGTGTGTATGCGTGTGAGTATAAGTGTTTGATGGGTGTGAGTATGCGTGCTTGAATGTGTGTGTGAATGTTGTTGTGCATGTATGGATGCATGGTTGAATGCATGTGTGAATGTTGTGAATGCGTGTATGGATGCATGTGTGAATGTTGTTGTGAATGAGTGTATGGATACGTGCTTGAATGCATGTGTGAATGTTGTGAATGTGTGTATGTAATTGTAGGTGAATGGTGTATGTGTGGTGCATATTGGTGTCTGTGTGCATGTATGCGGGGAGGGGGATGGGGGTGTGGGTGGCGCTGTGGCTGAAGGGGTGGTAATGGGGGGCTAGTGCTTGCTGAGGGGGGTGAGCCCTCTACCGGTGACAGGGAACTAATTCCATGTCACTGGTAGCATTTCCACCATGGTTTTTATGGCGGTCTGCACAGCCAGCCTGTTGGTGGTGGGATCGCCACATTTACTCTGGCGATCAAAAGACCGCCAGGGTCAAAATGAGGTCCAAAGTATCTCTATTTTCTGAAGCACACATGAGATAAACAAGGACAGGGATATATAAAAAAAATTCTGTCCTGTTGAATCCTTACGAGAAGTAAAAGGTAATGTGAACCCTCAAAAGAAATTCTATATCCTCTAGTCTATATGAGATGCAAATTACTATTCAAATGGGTCAGAGGGCCTGTAACAAGAGGAAGTGTGTGTATTCTCAGGATGTAATCCTGCCTACACACCCCTTGTGAATACCTCAAAACCTACAAAATTGTAAGGGCCTATCACTCACAAGCCGCATTTGTTCTGTTTGTGCATCAGGTGCAAATAGGGAAAGTGGCCCTTGTTATGGTGAATGTGCTGCTATCAGGGCAGCTACCAACTCAAGCTGCACTGGAGGAAGCCCATTTAAGTGAAATACAGAGCAGCTGTTTACAAGCTGCTCTGTGATTCACTGTAGTTCACTTTCAAGAGGAGCGAGAGAGATCCCTTACCGGCAGGTGCAGTGAATTATTGCACCTTTCTGCAGAGAGGTGTCCGGCCATGCCCCCCTCCTGAAGGCAGCCCTCAGGGGGCGCACTGACACCTTTTTGTGTTGCGCTGTCAGTGTGCCTCCTGACACCTTCTTTGCCTTTGCACACGCGTTCATAATATGGTGTGGGCAAACGGAGATTACTTCACTTGTACAGTGCCATGCCCCTATGCACATGTGCACCAGTGCCATCAGTATTACAGAAAGGAACACACAAGTGGGTCCACCTCCCCTATTGTAACACCAAAGTGCCCTGGGGGTGCAAAAAGCTTGTGCACATGCACATTGCTCCCCAGGGCATTTTGGGTAATACAGCCACATATATTTTACAATTAGACCTGCCCCTACAACTGCATTTGCAAATGTGGAAATTGTGCTATAATGGTGAACTTTGCTCACTGACAAAGAACCTTGCTTTTGGAAGATTCCACTATTCCTGCTTCTTTGAGTCAGGATTGGAAATTTCTGTGCACAAAGTGAATATTCTACACACCAACAGATATTGTGTAAACACAAACACATTTTTTGATAGAAGTAAGAAACCTATGTGCAAATCTCTGCTTATTTCAAAGAGGTACATTGAGCTCTTATGCTTTTTTCATTAAAACTGGAGTGCTTTGTATTGGCGTATTTATTGTGTGCCTTTGAAGCTATGCATGTTATCATTTGAAAGCTCCTTATATTCTTCAATTATATATTGAGGAACATTATCCATCTCTCTCACCAATTACAGTCTAATGGATAATGCTGAGTCTTTGTTTGAAAGGGTATGCTATGGTTTCAAAACTCAGTGGTGTAAGGGTTGATAGTTGAATGCAATTTCAGGTGGAACTGGAAAGAAAGTTCAAGAGGAAGACTTAGGTAAAGGTCCTAGCAGCAGTGATTTCAAGATCACTTGAAACAGGAATGGTGCAGATACATAGGTCTTTTTTAGAAGATTGCTGAAATTTGGTACAAGGATGATGTTTGGTCAGAATCTCAAACATCAGGAGTGAGGGGAATGACAACATGTATCTATGACAACCATGTTTTAATTATATTTTTTGATATTTTAACAAATCCTGTTAAAGGTGGATGCGTGGATGTACGCAGATTCATGATGGTGATCTTTGAATGACATCTGATAAAATTCAAAGAACATATATACAGCGTATGCATGTGCATGCATTTGTGTTGGAACAACTTTGAAATGGTTACAAAAAGACAACCTGTCTATCTTAAAGTGGGTGGATAAAGAAAGAAGTAGGGGACTGAGTTGAAGCAGACATGGGGTGGGGGTTAGGAAACAGGATGGGACTCACAGAGAGGGCCAAAAAGTCCATCTTCATTGAAATGTAAGGTCTGATGTTACTAGTGAAAAGATTTCCCAACCAATCAAAACAATGTGAGACAGAAGTGCTCCTTACTTGTGCAAAGGCAAGAACAAGGAAGACCATCAAATTAGAAGACGGAAAGAGAGATGGACCACAAAGCCACCCAATCATGAGCAAAGGGCCTACCCAATGCCCACACATAGTATATGCTTTATATTGTAAATAAAAGGTCTCAAACAGACAGTTAATGCTCTTTGTATCCAAAACCTAAGTACTAATGTTTTCATTAGCTCCTTAGTAAGCATCCTCATGTGTGCCTGTTACACACAGAATACACTAACACATATCACATAACATTTTTCAAAAATTAATAGATTTATTATTTAAAGACTTACGAGGTGTCCAGATTTTTCAGGATGATATTTTGGTTCATGGGGAGAGTATTCATGAACATTATGACATTCTAAATACAGTTTTAGCAACATTATGTAACAAAGGTATGATGTTTTTTAATCCAACTGCAAATTCTTGCAAACAAAGAGTATCTGGGACACATTCTAGCTGCTTATGGCATAAGACCTAAGTCAAGGCTATTAGGGAGGCACCTCATCCACAAGATAAAGACACACTGAAATCATTCTTAGGTCTTAGTGAATATTGTTTACTATTTATTTTGGGATATGCAGTTATTGTTGAACCCATGAGGGAATTGTTGAGGAAAAGAACAAAGTTTAAATGGGGAGCAAAACAAGAGAATGCATTTAAGGAAATAAAAACTGCTGACAGCATCTGCACTTTAACCGCATGATGATAAAGGGAAAAAATACAATAACTGTGGAAGCCAGCACAGTAGAAATAGGAAGTGTGTCAGTAAGCTAAAATTTGGAAAGGAACACACTGTAGCATTCATTTTTAGAAAATGTATAGATGCTGAGCGTTTTTACTGCACTATCAAAATGGAAATCTTAGCATGTACAAGGGAAGTTGGGAAGCTTAAAACGTGCAAATGGACCCTGGTGTAAAGTGGCCATAGATTGTTCTGGTCCATTTAACATACCAGAGTCAGATACACGTTATTTGGTTGTCCTCTCAGACTGTTACTCTAAATGGATTTATTATGAATTTATTTCTAGTATTACTACAGGTGTTGTAATTGATTTTTTAAGGATAATCTTCACAATTTATTGAGGTTTGCCTAACATTTTAGTGTCAGATAATGGTACACAACTGGTTTCAGGAACAATGTCAGGATTCCAGAATAAACATGGCTTAAGCAGGAGAAAACACCACTTTACAGTCCTTTATCCAATGGTGAAGTTGACTGGTTTGACAGAGTCTTAAAGGAAGGAGTACAAGTGGCCATTGCACATCAATTTTTGGTGGTTTCATATGTGGGAAGGTATATTGGTACAACAATACATCTAATTGTGTTACAGGGTATTCTTCTTTTTATTTATTAAGAGGCACGAAGTAGAATACAATACTCATGCCTAAATTTGGGAAAAAAATCATTTAAAAAAATGAGTTTATTAAATTTGTGACAATGAGTTGCATGTGCAGCAAACGATTGTGGAGAAACAAAAGGAAACAAAAATGCATTGTGATTCTGTTAATACAGCTAAATCTAGATTGTTCAAGAAAGGAGATTGGGTGATTGTACAAAACCTGTGAAGGTACAGGAAAGGAGAGTCAGTGTACTCTTCACTTGTACAAGTTATGAAAGTGTCAGCAGTGCTGTGATGTTAAAAGTTAAAAGTTGGTGGAGTAAAAGTGCTGTTGTTCTGTTAAAACCCGGGCAGGAAATGTTATGGGATGATAAAAAAAAAGACAACAACAAATATTGAAGAGTATATTTATTTTGATTTTTCACATAAAAAATGTTCAGACGAAAGGTGAGAAGAGGAACAAGTTAATGAGGAACACACAAAAGAAGTAAGGAGTGAAAATGATGTTGAACCAGAAAATGTTTTACAAAGGAAAGATGATGTATTGCAAGATGTTGACAATCAATGTTTGTCACAGGATATTAACCCCTTCGCTGCCAGGCCTTTTCCCCCTCCTGTGCCAGGCCTTTTTTTGCCTATTTGGGGCAGTTCGCGCTTAGGCCCTCATAACTTTTTGTCCACATAAGCTAACCAAGCCAAATTTGCGTCCTTTTTTTCCAATATCCTAGGGATTCTAGAGGTACCCAGACTTTGTGGGTTCCCTTGAAGGAGGCCAAGAAATTGGCCAAAATACAGTGAAAATTTCGTTTTTTTTAAAAAAAATTGGAAACAGTGGCTGCAGAAGAAGGCTTGTGGATTTCCCCCTGAAAATGGCATCAACAAAGGGTTTGCAGTGCTAAACTCAGCAGCTTCCTAGCTTTCAGGAACAGGCAGACTTGAATCAGAAAACCCAATTTTTCAACACAATTTTGGCATTTTACTGGGGCATACCCCATTTTTGCAATTTTTTGTGCTTTCAGCCTCCTTCCAGTCAGTGAAAGGAATGGGCATGAAACCAATGCTGGATCCCAGAAACCTAAACATTTCTGAAAAGTAGACAAAATTCTGAATTCAGCAAGGGGTCATTTGTGTAGATCCTACAAGGGTTTCCTACAGAAAATAACAGCTGAAAAAGAAAGATATTTAAATTGAGGTGAAAAATACATAAATTTTTCTCTACCTTTTACTCTGTAACTTTTCCCTACAATGTCAGATTATCGAAAGCAATATACCGTTACGTCTGCTGGACTCCTCTGGTTGCAGGGATACATAGGGCTTGTAGGTTCATCAAGAACCCGAGGAACCCAGAGCCAATAAATGAGCTGCAACCTGCAGTGCGTTTTCATTCTATACCGGGTATACAGCAATTCATTTGCTGAAATATAAAGAGTAAAAAATTGCTATCAAGAAAACCTTTGCATTTCCAAAAAGGGCACAAGATAAGGTGTTGAGGAGCAGTGGTTATTTGCACATATCTGAATTCCGGGGTGACCATACTAGCATGTGAATTACAGGGATTGTCTCAAATAGATGTCTTTTTTACACACTCTCCTATATTTGGAAGGAAAAAATGTAGAGAAAGACAAGGGGCAATAGCACTTGTTTTGCTAATCTATGTTCCCCCAAGTCTCCCGATAAAAATGATACCTCACTTGTGTGGGTAGGCCTAGCGCCCGCGACAGGAAACGCCCCAAAACGCAACGTGGACACATCCCATTTTTTTTAAAGAAAACAGAGGTGTTTTTTGCGAAGTGCCTACCTGTAGATTTTGGACTCTAGCTCAGCCGGCACCTAGGGAAACCTACCAAATCTGTGCATTTCTGAAAACTAGAGACCTAGGGGAATCCAAGGAGGGGTGACTTGTGGGGTTCGGACCAGGTTCTGTTACCCAGAATCCTTTGCAAACCTCAAAATTTGGCTAAAAAAACACATGTTCCTCACATTTCTGTGGCAGAAAGTTCTGGAATCTGAGAGGAGCCACAAATTTCCTGCCACCCAGCGTTCCCCCAAGTCTCCCGATAAAAATGATACCTCACTTGTGTGGGTAGGCCTAGCGCCCGCAACAGGAACCGCCCCAAAGCGCAACGTGGACACATCCAAAATTTTGGAAGAAAACAGAGGTGTTTTTTGCGAAGTGCCTACCTGTAGATTTTGGCCTCTAGCTCAGCCGGCACCTAGGGAAACCTACCAAATCTGTGCATTTCTGAAAACTAGAGACCTAGGGGAATCCAAGGAGGGGTGACTTGTGGGGTTCGGACCAGGTTCTGTTACCCAGAATCCTTTGCAAACCTCAAAATTTGGCTAAAAAAACACATGTTCCTCACATTTCTGTGGCAGAAAGTTCTGGAATCTGAGAGGAGCCACAAATTTCCTGCCACCCAGCGTTCCCCCAAGTCTCCCGATAAAAATGATACCTCACTTGTGTGGGTAGGCCTAGCGCCCGCGACAGGAAACGCCCCAAAGCGCAACGTGGACACATCCAAAATTTTGGAAGAAAACAGAGGTGTTTTTTGCGAAGTGCCTACCTGTAGATTTTGGCCTCTAGCTCAGCCGGCACCTAGGGAAACCTACCAAACCTGTGCATTTCTGAAAACTAGAGACCTAGGGGAATATAAGATGGGGTGACTTGCGGGGCTCGGACCAGGTTCTGTTACCCAGAACCCTTTGCAAACCTCAAAATTTGGCAAAAAAAACACATGTTCCTCACATTTCTGTGGCAGAAAGTTCTGGAATCTGAGAGGAGCCACAAATTTCCTTCCACGCAGCGTTCCCCCAAGTCTCCCGATAAAAATGATACCTCACTTGTGTGGGTAGGCCTAGCGCCCGCAACAGGAAACACCCCAAAGCGCAACGTGGACACATCCAAAATTTTGGAAGAAAACAGAGGTGTTTTTTGCGAAGTGCCTACCTGTAGATTTTGGCCTCTAGCTCAGCCGCCACCTAGGGAAACTTACCAAACCTGTGCATTTCTGAAAACTAGAGACCTAGGGGAATCCATGGAGGGGTGACTTGCGGGGCTCGGACCAGGTTCTGTTACCCAGAATCCTTTGCAAACCTCAGAATTTGGCTAAAAAAACACATGTTCCTCACATTTCTGTGGCAGAAAGTTCTGGAATCTGAGAGGAGCCACAAATTTCCTTCCACCCAGCGTTCCCCCAAGTCTCCCGATAAAAATGATACCTCACTTGTGTGGGTAGGCCCAGCGCCCTCGACAGGAAACACCCCAAAGCGCAACGTGGACACATCCAAAATTTTGGAAGAAAACAGAGGTGTTTTTTGCGAAGTGCCTACCTGTAGATTTTGGCCTCTAGCTCAGCCAGCATCTAGGGAAACTTACCAAACCTGTGCATTTCTGAAAACTAGAGACCTAGGGGAATCTAAGATGGGGTGACTTGCGGGGCTCGGACCAGGTTCTGTTACCCAGAATCCTTTGCAAACCTCAAAATTTGGCAAAAAAAACACATGTTCCTCACATTTCTGTGGCAGAAAGTTCTGGAATCTGAGAGGAGCCACAAATTTCCTTCCACCCAGCGTTCCCCCAAGTCTCCCGATAAAAGTGATACCTCACTTGTGTGGGTAGGCCTAGCGCCCGCGACAGGAATCACCCCAAAGCGCAACGTGGACACATACAAAATTTTGGAAGAAAACAGAGGTATGTTTTGCGAAGTGCCTACCTGTAGATTTTGGCCTCTAGCTCAGCCGGCACCTAGGGAAACCTACCAAACCTGTGCATTTCTGAAAACTAGAGACCTAGGGGAATCTAAGATGGGGTGACTTGCGGGGCTCGGACCAGGTTCTGTTACCCAGAATCCTTTGCAAACCTCAAAATTTGGCAAAAAAAACACATGTTCCTCACATTTCTGTGGCAGAAAGTTCTGGAATCTGAGAGGAGCCACAAATTTCCTTCCACCCAGCGTTCCCCCAAGTCTCCCGATAAAAATGATACCTCACTTGTGTGGGTAGGCCTAGCGCCTGCGACAGGAAACACCCCAAAGCGCAACGTGGACACATCCAAAATTTTGGAAGAAAACAGAGGTATGTTTTGCGAAGTGCCTACCTGTAGATTTTGGCCTCTAGCTCAGCCGGCAACTAGGGAAACCTACCAAACCTGTGCATTTCTGAAAACTAGAGACCTAGGGGAATCCAAGGAGGGGTGACTTGCGGGGCTCGGACCAGGTTCTGTTACCCAGAACCCTTTGCAAACCTCAAAATTTGGCTAAAAAAACACATGTTCCTCACATTTCTGTGGCAGAAAGTTCTGGAATCTGAGAGGAGCCACAAATTTCCTTCCACCCAGCGTTCCCCCAAGTCTCCCGATAAAAATGATACCTCACTTGTGTGGGTAGGCCTAGCGCCCGCGACAGGAAACACCCCAAAGCGCAACGTGGACACATCCAAAATTTTGGAAGAAAACAGAGGTGTTTTTTGCGAAGTGCCTACCTGTAGATTTTGGCCTCTAGCTCAGCCAGCACCTAGGGAAACTTACCAAACCTGTGCATTTCTGAAAACTAGAGACCTAGGGGAATCCAAGGAGGGGTGACTTGCGGGGCTCGGACCAGGTTCTGTTACCCAGAATCCTTTGCAAACCTCAGAATTTGGCTAAAAAAACACATGTTCCTCACATTTCTGTGGCAGAAAGTTCTGGAATCTGAGAGGAGCCACAAATTTCCTTCCACCCAGCGTTCCCCCAAGTCTCCCGATAAAAATGATACCTCACTTGTGTGGGTAGGCCCAGCGCCCGCGACAGGAAACACCCCAAAGCGCAACGTGGACACATCCAAAATTTTGGAAGAAAACAGAGGTGTTTTTTGCGAAGTGCCTACCTGTAGATTTTGGCCTCTAGCTCAGCCAGCACCTAGTGAAACTTACCAAACCTGTGCATTTCTGAAAACTAGAGACCTAGGGGAATCCAAGGAGGGGTGACTTGCGGGGCTCGGACCAGGTTCTGTTACCCAGAATCCTTTGCAAACCTCAGAATTTGGCTAAAAAAACACATGTTCCTCACATTTCTGTGGCAGAAAGTTCTGGAATCTGAGAGGAGCCACAAATTTCCTTCCACCCAGCGTTCCCCCAAGTCTCCCGATAAAAATGATACCTCACTTGTGTGGGTAGGCCTAGCGCCCGCGACAGGAAACGCCCCAAAGCGCAACGTGGACACATCCAAAATTTTGGAAGAAAACAGAGGTGTTTTTTGCGAAGTGCCTACCTGTAGATTTTGGCCTCTAGCTCAGCCGCCACCTAGGGAAACCTACCAAACCTGTGCATTTCTGAAAACTAGAGACCTAGGGGAATCTAAGATGGGGTGACTTGCGGGGCTCGGACCAGGTTCTGTTACCCAGAATCCTTTGCAAACCTCAAAATTTGGCAAAAAAAACACATGTTCCTCAAATTTCTGTGGCAGAAAGTTCTGGAATCTGAGAGGAGCCTCAAATTTCCTTCCACCCAGCGTTCCCCCAAGTCTCCCGATAAAAATGATACCTCACTTGTGTGGGTAGGCCTAGCGCCCGCGACAGGAAACACCCCAAAGCGCAACGTGGACACATCCAAAATTTTGGAAGAAAACAGAGGTATGTTTTGCGAAGTGCCTACCTGTAGATTTTGGCCTCTAGCTCAGCCGGCAACTAGGGAAACTTACCAAACCTGTGCATTTCTGAAAACTAGAGACCTAGGGGAATCCAAGTAGGGGTGACTTGCGGGGCTCGGACCAGGTTCTGTTACCGAGAATCCTTTGCAAACCACAGAATTTGGCTAAAAAAACACATGTTCCTCACATTTCTGTGGCAGAAAGTTCTGGAATCTGAGAGGAGCCACAAATTTCCTTCCACCCAGCGTTCCCCCAAGTCTCCCGATAAAAATGATACCTCACTTGTGTGGGTAGGCCTAGCGCCCGCGACAGGAAACACCCCAAAGCGCAACGTGGACACATCCAAAATTTTGGAAGAAAACAGAGGTGTTTTTTGCGAAGTGCCTACCTGTAGATTTTGGCCTCTAGCTCAGCCAGCACCTAGGGAAACTTACCAAACCTGTGCATTTCTGAAAACTAGAGACCTAGGGGAATCCAAGGAGGGGTGACTTGCAGGGCTCGGACCAGGTTCTGTTACCCAGAATCCTTTGCAAACCTCAGAATTTGGCTAAAAAAACACATGTTCCTCACATTTCTGTGGCAGAAAGTTCTGGAATCTGAGAGGAGCCACAAATTTCCTTCCACCCAGCGTTCCCCCAAGACTCCCGATAAAAATGATACCTCACTTGTGTGGGTAGGCCTAGCGCCCGCGACAGGAAACACCCCAAAGCGCAACGTGGACACATCCAAAATTTTGGAAGAAAACAGAGGTGTTTTTTGCGAAGTGCCTACCTGTAGATTTTGGCCTCTAGCTCAGCCAGCACCTAGGGAAACTTACCAAACCTGTGCATTTCTGAAAACTAGAGACCTAGGGGAATCCAAGGAGGGGTGACTTGCGGGGCTCGGACCAGGTTCTGTTACCCAGAATCCTTTGCAAACCTCAGAATTTGGCTAATAAAACACATGTTCCTCACATTTCTGTGGCAGAAAGTTCTGGAATCTGAGAGGAGCCACAAATTTCCTTCCAACCAGCGTTCCCCCAAGTCTCCCGATAAAAATGATACCTCACTTGTGTGGGTAGGCCTAGCGCCCGCGACAGGAAACGCCCCAAAGCGCAATGTGGACACATCCAAAATTTTGGAAGAAAACAGAGGTGTTTTTTGCGAAGTGCCTACCTGTAGATTTTGGCCTCTAGCTCAGCCGGCACCTAGGGAAACCTACCAAACCTGTGCATTTCTGAAAACTAGAGACCTAGGGGAATCTAAGATGGGGTGACTTGCGGGGCTCGGACCAGGTTCTGTTACCCAGAATCCTTTGCAAACCTCAAAATTTGTCTAAAAAAACACATGTTCCTCACATTTCTGTGGCAGAAAGTTCTGGAATCTGAGAGGAGCCACAAATTTCCTTCCACCCAGCGTTCCCCCAAGTCTCCCGATAAAAATGATACCTCACTTGTGTGGGTAGGCCTAGCGCCCGCGACAGGAAACACCCCAAAGCGCAACGTGGACACATCCAAAATTTTGGAAGAAAACAGAGGTATGTTTTGCGAAGTGCCTACCTGTAGATTTTGGCCTCTAGCTCAGGCGGCACCTAGGGAAACCTACCAAACCTGTGCATTTCTGAAAACTAGAGACCTAGGGGAATCCAAGGAGGGGTGACTTGCGGGGCTCGGACCAGGTTCTGTTACCCAGAACCCTTTGCAAACCTCAAAATTTGGCTAAAAAAACACATGTTCCTCACATTTCTGTGGCAGAAAGTTCTGGAATGTGAGAGGAGCCACAAATTTCCTTCCACCCAGCGTTGCCCCAAGTCTCCCGATACAAATGATACCTCACTTGTGTGGGTAGGCCTAGAGCCCGCGACAGGAAACACACCAAAGCGCAACGTGGACACATCCAAAATTTTGGAAGAAAACAGAGGTGTTTTTTGCGAAGTGCCTACCTGTAGATTTTGGCCTCTAGCTCAGGCGGCACCTAGGGAAACCTACCAAACCTGTGCATTTCTGAAAACTAGAGACCTGGGGAAATCCAAGGAGGGGTGACTTGTGGGGCTCGGACCAGGTTCTGTTACCCAGAATCCTTTGCAAACCTCAAAATTTGGCTAAAAAAACACATGTTCCTCACATTTCTGTGGTAGAAAGTTCTGGAATCTGAGAGGAGCCACAAATTTCCTTCCACCCAGCGTTCCCCCAAGTCTCCCGATAAAAATGATACCTCACTTGTGTGGGTAGGCCTAGCGCCCGCGACAGGAAACACCCCATAGCGCAACGTGGACACATCCAAAATTTTGGAAGAATACAGAGGTGTTTTTTGTGAAGGGCCTACCTGTAGATTTTGGCCTCTAGCTCAGCCGCCACCTAGGGAAACCTACCAAACCTGTGCATTTCTGAAAAATAGAGACCTAGGGGAATCCAAGGAGGGGTGACTTGCGGGGCTCGGACCAGGTTCTGTTACCCAGAATCCTTTGCAAACCTCAAAATTTGGCTAAAAAAACACAAGTTCCTCACATTTCTGTGGCAGAAAGTTCTGGAATCTGAGAGGAGCCACAAATTTCCTTCCACCCAGCGTTCCCCCAAGTCTCCCGATAAAAATGATACCTCACTTGTGTGGGTAGGCCTAGCGCCCGCGACAGGAAACACCCCAAAGCGCAACGTGGACACATCCAAAATTTTGGAAGAAAACAGAGGTGTTTTTTGCGAAGTGCCTACCTGTAGATTTTGGCCTCTAGCTCAGCCGGCACCTAGGGAAACTTACCAAACCTGTGCATTTCTGAAAACTAGAGACCTAGGGGAATCCAAGGAGGGGTGACTTGCGGGGCTCGGACCAGGTTCTGTTACCCAGAATCCTTTGCAAACCTCAGAATTTGGCTAAAAAAACACATGTGCCTCACATTTCTGTGGCAGAAAGTTCTGGAATCTGAGAGGAGCCACAAATTTCCTTCCACCCAGCGTTTCCCTAAGTCTCCCGATAAAAATGATGCCTCACTTGTGTGGGTAGGCCTAGCCCCCGCGACAGGAATTGCCCCAAAACGCACCATGGACACATCCCATTTTTCGAAAGAAAACAGTGCCTACCTGTGGATTTTGGCCTGTAGCTCAGCCGGCACCTAGGGAAACCTACCAACCCTGTGCATTTTTAAAAACTAAAGACCTTGGGGAATCCAAGATGGGGTGACTTGTGCGGCTCGGACCAGGTTCTGTTACCCAGAATCCTTTGCAAACCTCAAACTTTGGCTAAAAAAACACATTTTCCTCACATCTCTGTGGCAGAAAGTTCTGGTATCTGAGAGGAGCCACAAATTTCCTTCCACCCAGCATTCCCCCAAGTCTCCCGATAAAAATGATACCTCACTTGTGTGGGTGGGCCAGGTGCCTGCAAGAGAATAAGGCCCAAAACTTGAAGAGATAGAAGGGATAGCACAGCGAGTTTATAAGGGCATATTCTTTTATACATCTTTAGACGGACTCTGCTTTGGGGACCCACATAAGTGAGGTGTCATTTTACTTGGGAGACTGAGGGGAAAACTGGGGAGTAGGAATTTTCTGCTAGAGCGGTGATCCTACTAAGAAAAGTCAGGAAAATATGCTTTTTTATGCAAAATTTGAGGTTTACAGAGGAGTCTGGGTAAGAAAATGTTGGGGGAGCCACGCAAGCCACACCTCCCTGGACTCCTTGGGGTGTCAAGTTTTAAATAATTTCTGGGTTTTGTAGGTTTCCCTAGATGAAGGCCACACCCAGGACCAAAAACATAGGTGGGCCCTCCCCCCCAAAAACAGGTATTTTTGTAATATATCATATTGATGTGTGCACATACGTCCGTGATGTGCCAAACACTAAAATTGTGAAAAGAAACACACTTAGGTTATGTGAAGAAGACCCCTCACCCACCAACCAAGTTGGTGGCATGCTTCATCATTCTGGTCCCACCCGAGGCACCTAGCGTGTCACAGGTGTGCTGCGACGCCTGATTACAGCGGAGCAGGTTTTGTAATTTTTACCACACATACTGGTTGGATTTGGCACGAGGGTGAGTGATGGTTCAGTGGATCAAATTTTATTAACAAGAGATTTTACAAAAATGAAATGCACTGCTAATAACTGAAAGGCAAAAAACTGAACCAATGACTCACAGCTTTTGAGCTGTAAAGCCGCGACAAGGCACCAACCGCTTTACAGTCCATTCACACACCTTTCATACATGACACGCACAAGACCATTCACACCGCCAGCCACGGGCCCAGCACATTACAACACTCACATTGACAGACCGCGCCACTCAAGGGCCCATCACTTACATACGCCCACATGCCTGATACAAGAATCACACCAGCTGATGGGTGTGTGGACTGGCGTTTGGCTGGCACCGCCAGCCAAGCGCCACCCCACGCACACCGCCAGCCAAGCGCCACCCCACGCACACCGCCAGCCAAGCGCCACCCCAAGCACACCACCAGCCAAGCGCCACCCCATGCACACCGCCAGCCAAGCGCCACCCCACGCACACCGCCAGCCAAGCACCACCCCACGCACACCGCCAGCCAAGCGCCACCCCAAGCACACCACCATCACTTTTTTTGTTTATAAACAACAAAGAAACCACTAATTATAAAATAAGCACAAAACTACAAACACAAAAGCTCTAACTAAATACATGACAGAGATGCCAACCGTGAAACATATGAAAATATAAAACAGACAGCTTACGCTCAAGGTATTTCCCAGAATTTTTTTGGGGTATGGTAACTTCTGTACCAGCCGGGAACACACAGCCCAGGCTTTGAAGGGCATTCGGGGCAGTACATCCGGCTCTCCCTCCGGATTAATCTCCGGGCACATACTCTACATTTCTTTGTGGGCATGTCTTTTTTGGGAGTGGGAGGAAGGTGATCTGGAAAGTGCTGATCTTTCAATCTAGCCACATCCTCCACCACTTCTACTCTAGGAACTCTTGCCGCTTCCACCACAATAAGGCTTTCTATCACCGACTCCTGAAATTTAACAAGGGGTCGCCCCCAAAATACACATAAATAACAATATCCCTGGTGTCTAGTGGTTTTCGACCCCCCTGGGGGCAGATCCGCCGAAAAATCGGCGGATCTGCCCCCGGGGGGGGCGAAATACAAAAAAAAATGGGCCCCGGGGGGGCGACCCTTGCCCAAGGGGTCGCCCCCAAAATACACATAAATAACAATATCCCTGGTGTCTAGTGGTTTTCGCCCCCCCCCGGGGGCAGATCTGCCGACAAATCGCCCCAGGGGGGGGCGAAATACAAAAAAAAAATGCCCCGGGGGGGGCGTCCCTTGCCCAAGGGGTCGCCCCCAAAATACACATAAATAAAAATATCCCTGGTGTCTAGTGGTGTCTAGTGGTTTTCGCCCCCCCCCCGGGGGCAGATCCGCCGAAAAATCAGCGGATCTGCCCCCAGGGGGGGCGAAATACAAAAATAAATTGCCCCTGGGGGGGGCGACCCTTGCCCAAGGGGTCGCCCCCAAAATAAACAATCATTGGATTGCCGTGGGGGGGGCGGGGGTGGAAGGGGAAGGTCTTCCCCTTCCATCCCCACCTGGGGGGGGAGGGGGGTGCACGGGGGCGCGCTAGCGCTCCCCCAAGTTCCCCTGTGCCTAGGACGAGATGGTCTCGTCCAAGGCACAGAACCGGTTAATTCCCAGATTGTAAAAGATGTTAATTTTCAAAATAACAACGATAACGTTTTACGGACTGGTAGAAAAGTAACTGTGCCAATGATGTTTACTGACTTCATAAAGTATTAGTAGAATTTTTACTTGTTTTGTTTAAGGAAATTGTGATTTTATGTATACTTACATACATAATACATTATCACATAACATATTACATGCATACAATTATACATACAGACATTCATACAGTTATATATACATTATACACATAATACTTAGACAGTCACTTAGTCACCTGCACATACTTATTATCCAATGAGCATTAACTGTGTTGATGACACATAGGAGGTAGAATGGTATAGTGGTATTTATATGAGGTCATAGAATGTTCAACACAGAGTAGGAGACTGATCGCTTGAACGCTGGTTGCTCTGCCATTGCAACCAACTTACATTTGTGCTTGAAAAACAAATAAAGAGGCTTATGGATATGATATCATAACATCTACAAAAAGCAAAATCAAAATTCTGAATTTGGAAGAAAAATGAAATGAAATGAAAGCCCTGCTATGTTCTAAGAAATCAGTTTGGTAACAGGATTAAAATCAACCATTGCCATGCTCACACCCCCACCATCAGCCATGTTGAATGGGACCAAGCCTTCCATTGGCACAGCCTCACCTTTATAGACACCAACTGCTTGAGCGGCCCCTTCCCTATGTGGGGGCGCAGTTCCACCAGCAGCCCAACAAAATAAACAATCCACAATTTTATCCTAGCACCCACCCACATATTTGTCTACCTGCATTGCCACATGCTCAGGCCCGAGGAGTCAGTCAATGATCAGCTAAGGCACTATAGTGATTGTATGTCGGGATCCCACTACTTTGGGCAGCACTCATCCCTGCAGCCCTATGCTCGCCCCTCATTCTTTTTCCCTCAAGGTGGATAAAGGATCTATAAAAATAACCCGGGGGCAGTGTGGCAATACTCCTGTTGGCCCACTGGTTATAGGAATAGCTGAGGACCAAGTGTTGCACCACACAAGGTGACCTAAAGTTTGTGATAATGCAACACCCTGTCTATCTTTAGGTCCCGCACCAATCCAGCCCACCCTTCTTGTTAAGAGGATAATACTAGCCATTGTGGAGGAAAAGTTCTTATAATGACCCAACCAGTTCAAGTACTTGTTGAATAGTTCCAGCTGGGACTGTCTTTGGTCCAGTCTCAATGGAGGTACACCAGTCAGAACCACCACATATGGAGCCAATTGTGAGGTAAACTAATGAATGGTTGCATTAAAAATGTCGGTGGTCTCTCTGGGCATCATTATTCGTGTCCTGTTGTTTGCTAGTAGTGGCAGCCCTCTTCTCATCAAAATTGCTTTGATCAGGGGGTCTGGGCCTGAAGGGACAGGAGCCCTCGCTTCCAATCAATCAATCATAGCAATTGTAAAGAGCAGCACTATCACCCCTAAGGGTATCTAAGCACTGAGGGTGCCATGTCTCAATCAAACAGCCACTTCTTAAGTCTCCTTTTAAGGTCTGCCAGGGAGGGAGCTGGTCGGAGGTGGAGTGGCAGGATGTTCCAGGACTTGGCTGCTGTGTAGGAGAAGGAGTGGCCTCCGCTGCGGATATGAGGGATGCAGGGTGGATGTGTGAGGTTTAGCAAGGTGGAGCGTACTTGTCCTGCTGGGACATAGAAGCTCAGTTGAAGGTTGATGTAGGATGGCCCTAGGTTGTGGAGAGTCTTGTATGTGAGTGTGAAGATGTTGAATTGGCATCTCTTCTGGATGGCGAGCCAGTCGAGGTTTCTGAGAGTGATCCTTGAATTAGGAGTTATAGAAATTACCCAATAAAAGAAACTTTAAAATGAGCAGAGCAAACCAAATATCATGCAAGAGCAATGGGTAACAGCAGAAACATGATTTTAAAAATACATACAATAAAATTTACTTTTTAGTAATGAGGATACTCAGGCCAAATGCAACTACAATGACAAGGATATTTATTGAAAAAAGAGAAAAAGTCATAACTACCCACCTCACACAACTCTATTAAATGACTGCACAAATAGTAACAAGCAAAAGCAATGTAAAAGGAGACAATTAAAAGTATAGCAGATCTCTGCTACTTTCATAACCCAATTATACCTCACCGTTTTTCGAGACATATGAACAAATTCCACAATATGAGTGAAAAACATTCTCGATAATAGTAACAATCATTTGAACATGCAAAGGTAAGCAGTTAAAGATCAAAATCACGTGATTCCACAACAGCATCTTCCTTTTTAGCACTTTAGTAGAAGCAAGCAGATCTCCTTTATGTTTCCTGGGGTCCACAAAACTTTCCTCAATCGATTGAACTGCAACAACTCCCCTGATCAACCATGTAACCACAACAACTGCCATTTATCCTCTGGCCAGCTGTTCAGCATCAAGATACTGGTGTTAATAGTTGGCCTTAGCTGAGCCCTTTCCTTGTGCTTAAATTGGTAATAAAGCCTCTTCTCCCTGATCTAATCTTGCATACATGCTAAGAACGATGGGGTCCATACATACTTTCTGACAGCTGTCCCACACAGAGTGTTGTGCAGGACACACAACACAGTGTTCCCTTTGCTGCCTTTAATACTCAGAGCAGAAGGTGAGAGGGACATGTTAAGCAGATGCAAAGGCACAAACCAAGATACCAACCAATGTATCAGTAGTTTCTGGGTGGCAACCAAGAAAAATAAACAATGTGTGTGCTATCAGAACCAGAGAATTTTCTTGAACTACAGTATAGCGAGAGCAATGCCACTCTGTACACGCTTTCAAAGTATGCCATTACCATATTTTCTAATGGGGAAAGGAACAAATTGACTTAGAGTGGAGATAATTTGGGGCTAATCCTTTCTCCAAGGTCAATCAAACTAAACTTTAGCTGTAAGATGCTGAGGATCCAACTTTCACCTGCCTTTACAGGCTCTCACACCCTGATTCAATAAAACAGAATTAAGCTGTAGAGCCACAGGAGACCTCTCTTTTGTGGGGGTCATTGTCAGTGCTGGTATAGACCATAGTCTATCTTCCTCAAGTAATTGAAACCCCATGTGTGCATCAAGAGGTTTCAACTGACAATTGGAATCCCCCCCAACCATGATCTTGATAGTCTCTACTGAGAGTTTGACCAGGTGGGCAGACAGCATTTGTATTACATTAGACTCTTCTTTATTTGCAGCTGGCATGCAATAACTGCTGTAAATATAAAGTGCAGCCATGCCTGGTGAGGTCAGGACAATGCACAACAGATCTGGACAGTCTAGGTCTACTTTCTTGGCCCAGCAGGAAAGGGTTGTCTTGACCCAAGTTGCCAAGCCCTCCATTTGCCTGCCTATCCCTATAGCAGCCTCCTTGGTGAAGGATATAAAAACTGTGCGATACACAGGCCTGGTTGACCAGGTTTCTTGGAGCAGGCATATATCACATTTGTCTTTGAAGGTGCCCCACTCAGGGCAGGACAGCTGCGATGAAAGCCCTGCTATGTTCCAAGATATCAGTTTGGTAATAGGATTAAAATCAACCATTGCCATGCTCACACCCCCACCATCAGCCTTGTTGAATGGGACCAAGTATTCCATTGCCTCATCCTCACATTCATAGACACCAACTGCTTGAGCGGCCCCTTCCCTAAGTGGGGGTGCAGTTTCACCAGCAGCCCAACTAAATAAACAATCCACGATTTTATCCTAGCACTCACCCACATATTTGTCTACCTGCATTGCCTCATGCTCAGGCCCAAGGAGTCAGTCAATATCAGCTAAGGCACTATAGCGATTGTATGTTGGGATCCCACTACTTTGGGCAGCACTCATCCCTGCAGCCCTATGCTCGCCCCTCATTCTTTTTCCCTCAAGGTGGATAAAGGATCCATAAAAATAACCCAGAGGCAGTGTGGCAATACTCCTGTTGGTCCACTGGTTATAGGAATAGCTGAGGACCAAGTGTTGCACCACACAAGGTGACTTAACCACTTCGCTGCCAGGCCTTTTCCCCCTCCTGTGCCAGGCCTTTTTTTGCCTATTTGGGGCAGTTCGCGCTTAGGCCCGCATAACTTTTTGTCCACATAAGCTAACCAAGCCAAATTTGCGTCCTTTTTTTCCAACATCCTAGGGATTCTGGATGTACCCAGACTTTGCGGGTTCCCCTGAAAGAGGCCAAGAAATTGGCCAAAATACAGGGAAAATTTTGTTTTTTTCAAAAAAATTGGAAAAAGTGGCTGCAGAAGAAGGCTTGTGGTTTTTCCCCTGAAAATGGCATCAACAAAGGGTTTGCGGTGCTAAACTCAGCAGCTTCCCAGCTTTCAGGAACAGGCAGACTTAAATCCGAAAACCCAATTTTTCAACACAATTTTGGCATTTTACTGGGGCATACCCCATTTGTGCAATTTTTTGTGCTTTCAGCCTCCTTCCAGTCAGTGACAGGAATGGTCATGAAACCAATGCTGGATCCCAGAAACCTAAACATTTCTGAAAAGTAGACAAAATTCTGAATTCAGCAAGGGGTCATTTGTGTAGATCCTACAAGGGTTTCCTACAGAAAATAACAGCTGAAAAAGAAAAATATTGAAATTGAGGTGAAAAAAACATAAATCTTTCTCTACTTTTTACTCTGTAACTTTTCCCTGCAATGTCAGATTATCGAAAGCAATATACCGTTACGTCTGCTGGACTCCTCTGGTTGCGGGGATATATAGGGTTTGTAGGTTCATCAAGAACCCGAGGAACCCAGAGCCAATAAATGAGCTGCACCCTGCAGTGCGTTTTCATTCTATACCGGGCATACAGTAATTCATTTGCTGAAATATAAGGAGTAAAAAATAGCTATCAAGAAAACCTTTGCATTTCCAAAAAGGGCACAAGATAAGGTGTTGAGGAGCAGTGGTTATTTGCACATCTCTGAATTCCGGGGTGACCATAGTAGCACGTGAATTACATGGAATTTCTCAAATAGATGTCTTTTTTACACACACCCCTATATTTGGAAGGAATAAATGTAGAGAAAGACAAGGGGCAATAACACTTGTTTTGCTATTCTATGTTCCCCCAAGTCTCCCGATAAAAATGATACCTCACTTGTTTGGGTAGGCCTAGCGCCCGCGACAGGATATGCCCCAAAACACAACGTGGACACATCACAGAAAACAGAGCTGTTTTTAGCAAAGTGACTACCTGTAGATTTTGGCCTCTAGCTCAGCCGCCACCTAGGGAAACCTACCAAACCTGTGCATTTCTGAAAACTAGAGACCTAGGGGAATCCAAGGAGGGGTGACTTGTGTGGCTCGGACCAGGTTCTGTTACCCAGAATCCTTTGCAAACCTCAAAATTTGGCTAAAAAAACACATGTTCCTCACATTTCTGTGGCAGAAAGTTCTGGAATCTGAGAGGAGCGACAAATTTCCTTCCACCCAGCATTCCCCCACGTCTCCCGATAAAAATGATACCTCACTTGTGTGGGTAGGCCTAGCGCCCGCGACAGGATATGCCCCAAAACACAACCTGGACACATCACAGAAAACAGAGCTGTTTTTAGCAAAGTGACTACCTGTAGATTTTGGCCTCTAGCTCAGCCGCCACCTAGGGAAACCTACCAAACCTGTGCATTTCTGAAAACTAGAGACCTAGGGGAATCCAAGGAGGGGTGACTTGTGTGGCTCGGACCAGGTTCGGTTACCCAGAATCCTTTGCAAACCTCAAAATTTGGCTAAAAAAACACATGTTCCTCACATTTCTGTGGCAGAAAGTTCTGGAATCTGAGAGGAGCCACAAATTTCCTTCCACCTAGCGTTCCCCCACGTCTCCCGATAAAAATGATACCTCACTTGTGTGGGTAGGCCTAGCGCCCGCGACAGGATATGCCCCAAAACACAACGTGGACATATCACAGAAAACAGAGCTGTTTTTAGCAAAGTGACTACCTGTAGATTTTGGCCTCTAGCTCAGCCGCCACCTAGGGAAACCTACCAAACCTGTGCATTTCTGAAAACTAGAGACCTAGGGGGATCCAAGGAGGGGTGACTTGCGGGGCTCGGACCAGGTTCTCTTACCCAGAATCCTTTGCAAACCTCAAAATTTGGCTAAAAAAACACATGTTCCTCCCATTTCTGTGGCAGAAAGTTCTGGAATCTGAGAGGAGCCACAAATTTCCTTCCACCCAGCGTTCCCCCACGTCTCCCGATAAAAATGATACCTCACTTGTGTGGGTAGGCCTAGCGCCCGCGACAGGATATGCCCCAAAACACAACGTGGACATATCACAGAAAACAGAGCTGTTTTTAGCAAAGTGACTACCTGTAGATTTTGGCCTCTAGCTCAGCCGCCACCTAGGGAAACCTACCAAACCTATGCATTTCTGAAAACTAGAGACCTAGGGGAATCCAAGGAGGGGTGACTTGTGTGGCTCGGACCAGGTTCTGTTACCCAGAATCCTTTGCAAACCTCAAAATTTGGCTAAAAAAACACATGTTCCTCACATTTCTGTGGCAGAAAGTTCTGGAATCTGAGAGGAGCCACAAATTTCCTTCCACCCAGCGTTCCCCCATGTCTCCCGATAAAAATGATACCTCACTTGTGTGGGTAGGCCTAGCGCCCGCGACAGGATATGCCCCAAAACACAACGTGGACATATCACAGAAAACAGAGCTGTTTTTAGCAAAGTGACTACCTGTAGATTTTGGCCTCTAGCTCAGCCGCCACCGAGGGAAACCTACCAAACCTGTGCATTTCTGAAAACTAGAGACCTAGGGGAATCCAAGGAGGGGTGACTTGCGGGGCTCGGACCAGGTTCTGTTACCCAGAATCCTTTGCAAACCTCAAAATTTGGCTAAAAAAACACATGTCCCTCACATTTCTGTGGCAGAAAGTTCTGGAATCTGAGAGGAGCTACAAATTTCCTTCCACCCAGCGTTCCCCCAAGTCTCCCGATAAAAATGATACCTCACTTGCGTGGGTAGGCCTAGCGCCGGCGACAGGAAACACCCCAAAGCGCAACGTGGACACATCCTAAATTTTGGAAAAAAACAGAGGTGTTTTTTGCGAAGTGCCTACCTGTAGATTTTGGCCTCTAGCTCAGCTGGCACCTAGGGAAACCTACCAAACCTGTGCATTTCTGAAAACTAGAGACCTAGGGGAATCCAAGGAGGGGTGACTTGCGGGGCTCGGACCAGGTTCTGTTACCCAGAATCCTTTGCAAACCTCAAAATTTGGCTAAAAAAACACATGTCCCTCACATTTCTGTGGCAGAAAGTTCTGGAATCTGAGAGGAGCTACAAATTTCCTTCCACCCAGCGTTCCCCCAAGTCTCCCGATAAAAATGATACCTCACTTGCGTGGGTAGGCCTAGCGCCGGCGACAGGAAACACCCCAAAGCGCAACGTGGACACATCCAAAATTTTGGAAAAAAACAGAGGTGTTTTTTGCGAAGTGCCTACCTGTAGATTTTGGCCTCTAGCTCAGCCGGCTCCTAGGGAAACCTACCAAACCTGTGCATTTCTGAAAACTAGAGACCTAGGGGAATCCAAGGAGGGGTGACTTGCGGGGCTCGGACCAGGTTCTGTTACCCAGAATCCTTTGCAAACCTCAAAATTTGGCTAAAAAAACACATGTCCCTCACATTTCTGTGGCAGAAAGTTCTGGAATCTGAGAGGAGCTACAAATTTCCTTCCACCCAGCGTTCCCCCAAGTCTCCCGATAAAAATGATACCTCACTTGCGTGGGTAGGCCTAGCGCCGGCGACAGGAAACACCCCAAAGCGCAACGTGGACACATCCTAAATTTTGGAAAATAACAGAGGTGTTTTTTGCGAAGTGCCTACCTGTAGATTTTGGCCTCTAGCTCAGCCGCTACCTAGGGAAACCTACCAAACCTGTGCATTTCTGAAAACTAGAGACCTAGGGGAATCCAAGGAGGGGTGACTTGCGGGGCTCGGACCAGGTTCTGTTACCCAGAATCCTTTGCAAACCTCAAAATTTGGCTAAAAATACACATGTTACTCACATTTCTGTGGCAGAAAGTTCTGGAATCTGAGAGGAGCCACAAATTTCCTTCTACTCAGCATTCCCCCAAGTCTCCCGATAAAAATGATACATCACTTGTGTGGGTAGGACTAGCGCCCACGAAAGGAAAGGGCCCAAAACACAACGTGGACACATCACATTTTTTTATAAAAAGCAGTGCCTACCTGTGTATTTTGGCCTGTAGCTCAGCCGACACCTGAGGAAACCTAGCAAACCAGTGCATTTTTGAAAACTAGAAACCCAGTGGAATCCAAGATGGGGTGACTTGCGGGGCTCTGACCAGGTTATGTTACCCAGAATCCTTTGCAAACATCAAAATTTGGCCCAAAAAACACTTTTTCCTCTCATTTCGGTGACAGAAAGTTCTGGAATCTCAGAGGAGCCACAAATTTCCTTCCACCCAGCGTTCCCCTAAGTCTCTCGATCAAAATGGTACATCACTTCTGTGGGTAGGCCTAGCGCCCACAAAAGGAAATGGCCCAAAACACAACGTGGACACAACATATTTTTTCACAGAAAACAGAGGTGTTTTTTGCAAGGTGCCTACCTGTGGTGTTTGGCCTGTAGCTCAGCCGGCCCCGGGGGGGGGCAGAAATGGCCTAAAATAAATTTGCCCCCCCAACACCCACCCCCCCCCGGGAGCGACCCTTGCCTACGGGGTCGCTCCCCCTGCGTGACATTGGCGCCAAAAAACAAATCCCCGGTGCCTAGTGGTTTCTGCCCCCTTGGGGGCAGATTGACCTAAAATTGGCCAATCTGCCCCCAGGGGGGCAGAAATGGTCTAAATACAATTTGCCCCCCCAGGGGAGCGACCCTTGCCTGATGGGTCGCTCCCCATCTCTAAAAAAAGAAACAACAACAAAAAAAAAACACAAAAAAAAAATTGCCCTGGTGCCTAGAGTGTTCTGCCCCCCCCCCGGGGGGCAGTTCGGCCTAATAATAGGCCGATCTGTCCCCCGGGGGGGCAGAAATGGCCTAAAATAAATTTGCCCCCCAACCCCCACCCCCCCCCCGGGAGCGACCCTTGCCTACGGGGTCGCTCCCCCTGCGTGACATTGGCGCCAAAAAACAAATCCCCGGTGCCTAGTGGTTTCTGCCCCCTTGGGGGCAGATTGACCTAAAATTGGCCAATCTGCCCCCAGGGGGGCAGAAATGGTCTAAATACAATTTGCCCCCCCAGGGGAGCGACCCTTGCCTGATGGGTCGCTCCCCATCTCTAAAAAAAGAAACAAAAAAAAAAAAAAAATAATAATTGCCCTGGCGCCTAGAGTGTTCTGCCCCCCCACCCCCCCGGGGGCAGTTCGGCCTAATAATAGGCCGATCTGTCCCCCGGGGGGGCAGAAATGGCCTAAAATAAATTTGCCCCCCCAACCCCCACCCCCCGCCCCCCGGGAGCGACCCTTGCCTACGGGGTCGCTCCCCCTGCGTGACATTGGCGCCAAAAAACAAATCCCCGGTGCCTAGTGGTTTCTGCCCCCTTGGGGGCAGATTGACCTAAAATCGGCCAATCTGCCCCCAGGGGGGCAGAAATGGTCTAAATACAATTTGCCCCCCAGGGAAGCGACCCTTGCCTGATGGGTCGCTCCCCATCTCTAAAAAAAAGAAAGAACAAAAAAAAAAAAACACAAAAAAAAATTTGCCCTGGCGCCTAGAGGTTTCTTCCCCCCCTGGGGGCAGATCGGCCTAATAATAGGCCGATCTGCCCCCAGGGGGGGCAGAAATGGCCTAAAATAAATTGCCCTCCCCCCCAGGGAGCGACCCTTGCCTAAGGGGTCGCTCCCTTTGCGTGAAATTCACGCAAAGAAAAAACTCCCTGGTGTCTAGTGGTTTCTACCCCCCTTGGGGGCAGATTGGCCTCATCAAAATAGGCCAATCTGCCCCCAAGGGAGGCAGAAATGGCCAAAATATAATTTTCCCCCAAGGGGAGCGACCCTTGCCTAAGGGGTCGCTCCCCACCAAAAAAAAAAAAATGAAAAAAAAAAAAAAAAAATGGTCCCTGGTGCCTAGAGGCAGGGGGGCAGATCGGCCTAATAGTAGGCCGATCTGCCCCCAGGGGGGGCAGAAAAGGCCTTCCCGAAAATATGCCCCCCCTGGGAGCGACCCTTGCCCAAGGGGTCGCTCCCTTTTGTCAATAACAATAAAAAATAAAAAAATCCCTGGTGTCTAGTGGTTTCTACCCCCCTTGGGGGCAGATTGGCCTCATCAAAATAGGCCAATCTGCCCCCAAGGGGGGCAGAAATGGTCTAAATATAATTTTCCCCCAAGGGGAGCGACCCTTGCCTAAGGGGTCGCTCCCCACCTCAATAAAAAAAATGAAGAAAAAAAAAAAAAAAAAAAAAATGGTCCCTGGTGCCTAGAGGTTTCTGCCCCCAGGGGGGGCAGAAAAGGCCTTTTCAAAAAAATGCCCCCCCTGGGAGCGACCCTTGCCCAAGGGGTCGCTCCCTTTTGTCAATTTCAAAGAAAAAAAAAAAAATCCCTGGTGTCTAGTGGGGTTTCAAAAGCCGGATTGCAAGCAATCCGGCTTTTGAATCCCTCGGAGGGACTTCAAAGGGAAGGAAATACTTTTCCTTCCCTTTGAAGCCCCTCCGGGCCTCCCAAGTGATTGAAAAAGAAATGCTTTTGCATTTCTTTTTCAATCGCGCTGGAAGCAGAGCTTCCAGCGCAACGAGGGAGGCCCCTGTGACACATCAGCGCGCGCGCGCGCGCTGACGTCACAGGGGGGGGTGGGGGGGTCGGGGAGGGAAGGGATTCCCCGGTCAGCCCTGACCTAGGGGGGTGGGGGGGCGGCCCTCGGGAGGAGCGCTAGCGCTTCTCCCGAGGGAAGCATTCAGGACGTAATGGTTACGTCCATGGCGCCACATGGGCGCTGCCATGGACGTAACCATTACATCCGTGGCGGGGAAGGGGTTAAAGTTTATAATAATGCAACACCCTGTCTATCCTTAGGTCCCGAACCAATCCAGCCCACCCTTCTTGTTAAGAGGATAATACTAGCCATTGTTGAGTAAAAGTTTTTATAGTGACTGTTAGAAATGGGGTCTTTGGTTTACAGTCAGGTTACCCCCTGTTCAAGCAAGGACCCTCACTCTAATCAGGGTAAAAGAGAATCACCCTCAGCTAACCCCTGCGTACCCCCGTAGTAGCTTGGCAGAGCAGTAGGCTTAACTTCAGAGTGCTAGGTGTAAAGTATTTGTACCAACACACACAGTAACTTAATGAAAAACACTACAAAATGACACAACACCAGTTTAGAAAAATAGGAAATATTTATCTAAACAAAACAAGACCAAAACGACAAAAATCCGACATACACAAGTCAAGTTATGAATTTTTAAAGATTAAACTCAAAAATAGCGTTTAGAAACAAAAAATGCTTCGATGAGATGTTAACACGGCATCGTGATGGAGTCGTTCCCAACAAGCCGACACCAGCGGCGCCGGACACGGAATAGTGTAGACCCCCAAGTACAGTACCTTTGGTGAAGAGTGAAAACAAGCCGATGCGCGAAGTCGGGGATCGCGGCTTCTGTGCGAAACGTTGAATCTGCACACTTCGAGCGGCGTCAGTCACGACGTGGTGCGGTGACTTCCACGGAGTCGCGGACTTCAGCGGGGCTGCAGCGGCGTCGGGCCTGCGAAGAGCATCGCGTTCCAGCGAAGGTTACGGCGTTGGGTGCAGGCAGCGTCACCGGATTCAGCAGCTGTGTCGGTCCGGAGTCATCCGAAGTCGATTTACTTGGATTTCTACCAGCTTTCCTTTCAAGGGCCCAGGGACTGGATAGGGCCCCACTTGTCAGAGCAGGAGTCTCTCCAGAGACTCCAGGTGCTGGCAGAGAGAAGTCTTTGCTGTCCCTGAGACTTCAAACAACAGGAGGCAAGCTCTAACTCAAGCCCTTGGAGATTTCTTCACAAGATGGAAGGCACACAAAGTCCATCCTTTGCCCTCTTACTCTGGCAGAAGCAGCACTGCAGGAAAGCTCCACAAAGCACAGTCACGGGCAGGGTAGCGCTTCTTCCTCAGCCATCAGCTCTTCTCCAGGCAGAGGTTCCTCTTGGTTCCAGAAGTGTTGCTAAAGTCTGTAGATTTGGGTGCCCTTCTTATACCCATTTTAGTCTTTGAAGTCAAGTTTCTTCATAGGGGACTCACACCTACTTGTGAAATCCTGCCTTGCCCAGGCAAGGCCTCAGACACACACCAGGGGGTTGGAGTCTGCATTGTCAGAGGCAGGCACAGTCCTTTCAGATGAGAGTGACCACTCCACTCCTCCCTCCTAGCAGAGATGGCTAATCAGGAAATGCAGGTTACACCCCAGCTCCCTTTGAGTCACTGTCTAGTGCGAGGTGAAAAACAACCCAACTGTCAAACTGACCCAGACAGGGAATCCACAAACAAGGCAGAGTCACAGAATGGTTTAAGCAAGAAAATGCTCACTATCTAAAAGTGGCATTTTCAAATGCACAATCTTAAAATCAACTTTACAAAAAGATGTATTTTTAAATTGTGAGTTCAGGGACCCCAAACTCCACATGTCCATCTACTCTCTAGGGGAATCTACACTTTAATCACATTTAAAGGTAGCCCCCATATTATCCTATGAGAGAGACAGGCCTTGCAACAATGAAAAACGAAGTTGGCAGTATTTCACTGTGAGGACATATAAACCACATTACTACATGTCCTACCTTATCCATACACTGCACCCTGCCCTTGGGGCTACCTAGGGCCTACCTTAGGGGTGCCTTACATGTAAGAAAAGGGAAGGTTTAGGCCTGGCAAGTGGGTACACTTGCCAAGTCGAATTTACAGTGTAAAAATACACACACAGACACTGCAGTGGCAGGTCGGAGACATGATTACAGGGTTACTTGTGTGGGTGGCACAACCAGTGCTGCAGGCCCACTAGTAACATTTGTTTTACAGGCCCTGGGCACCTCTGGTGCACTTTACTAGGGCCTTTACAGTAAAACAAATATGCCAATCATGGAGAACCAATTACATACACATTTTAAACAGGAGCACTTGCACTTTAGCACTGGTTAGCAGTGGTAAAGTGCACAGAGTAATAAAAACAGCAAAATCAGAGTCCAGCACACATCAATAACCTGGGGAACAGAGGCAAAAAGTTAAGGGAGACCACGCCAAGGATGAAAAGTCTAACAGTGACCCAACCAGTTCAAGGTCTTGTTGAATAGTTCCACCTGGGACTGTCTTTGGTCCAGTCTCAAAGGAAGTACACCAGTCAGAACCACCACATATGGAGCCAATTGTGAGGTAAACTAATGACTGGTTGCATTAAAAAATGTGGGTGGTCTCTCTGGGCATCATTATTTGTGGCTTGTGGTTTACTCGTAGTGGCAGCCCTCTTCTCATCAAAATTGCCTTGATCAGGGGGTCTGGGCCTGAAGGTACCGGAGCCCTCGCTTCCAATCAATCAATCATAGCAATTGTAAAGAGCAGCACTATCGCCCCTAAGGTTATCTGGGCACTGAGGGTGCCATGTCTCAATCGAAAAGCCACATCTTAAGTCTCCTTTCGAAGACTGCCAGGGAGGGAGCTGGTCGGAGGTGGAGTGGCAGGATGTTCCAGGACTTGGCTGCTGTGTAGGAGAAGGAGTGGCCTCCGCTGCGGCTGTGATGGATGCAGGGTGCATGTGTGAGGTTTAGCAAGGTGGAGTGTAGTTGTCCTGCTGGGACGTAGATGCTCAGTTGATGGTTGATGTAGGATGGCCCTAGGTTGTGGAGAGTCTTGTATGTGAGTGTGAAGATGTTGAATTGGCATCTCTTCTGGATGGAGAGCCAGTGGATGTTTCTGAGGTGTAGGGTGATGCTTAAGCGCTTGGGGAGGTGAGGAAGAGTTTGGCTGCGGTATTCTGTAGAGTCTGGAGTATTTTAAGGATCTGGGTGGACACTCCGGCCTGGAGAGTGTTGCCATAGTCAAGGCGACTGGTGACCAGGGCGTGCATGACTGTTTTTGTGGTGTCGGTAGGGATCCATTTGAAGATTAAGCAGAGCATATGGAGGATGTAGAAGCAGGAGGAGGCAACTGAGTCGATTCATGGATAGTTGGCAATGGAGGATGATGCTGGGGTATCATGTGTGGTTTGATCTTGGGACCACAATCGTCAAAGTCACAAATTACAAACCTGTAGATGAAAGAGGGATGGCCCAGTCCAGCATCTTCTGGGCTCCGACAGGTGTGGATAGGTCCACCCATGGCTCGGGCACGTCCCGCATGAGTCCCATGCCGCGGGACAGGAAACACGCTTTTGAGGGCTCTCAGGTACGGTGCAGGGCTCCTCCTTGCCCTGGTGTGTCCGTGGATGGGTAGACCCAGTTGCCTCAATCATGTGTGGTGCCTGTTAGATGCTGCTACCCCCGTGATGTTTGTGTAACTTGTACATACTGTTATGCTTAGTGCAGATTTACATTGTCAAAGTTCACACTTGTTATAAGTATGAGCCTCTTACCAGTGCAATCTCGGAATTTTAAATTCCTTATCTTTAGCACCTTTCTGCACCATTGATGTTTTCCTTCCTCCTGATGCTTAGTTTGTGCAGGTGAAAGCAGGTGGTGAGGGCTGACACTCATATGCTGCTTCCTCGAAAATCCAAATACCATTTGTTCTACCACGTCTGTGTGCGGCTCGATTATTATAGCTCAAGGTACCTTATTTGTTTCAGGTGATCTATTGCTTGTGTTGCTGAAATTATTGCCTGCATATTGCCTCAACTCAACGGCCAGGCCGCAATAAAATGGTTTCTGTAGGACGTTTAGGGCATGACCAATCTGCCGATCTAAGATTATGACGGACATTGTGCTTTTTACAGATGTCTGCTTGGCCAAGTGCCTAGGACAATAGGAAAAACGACAGGGACGTTCATGGACCAAGTGAGGGGTTGGAAGGTCCATATTTATCCATAACATGGACAACATTTGTATGAATTTGGCATAAGGGTTCTAAAAAAGGAGGGCACCAAATGTCACTGCAATGTCACCCGCTGTTTGGGTGTCGTGCCTGCTGCCATACTACACTCCTGACCCCAGAACAGTACTGCAGTACTATCTGGGGCAAATGAGATTAGTAGGCGGTGTAGTGAAGGGACACAATGTGAAACTGCATTAATGCCAAAGATGGAACCTGATAAATTGGTCACCCTTGTTGGCCCAGGTGTTTTTGGACGCAGAGGTGCCTAGCTTAGTCATGTTTCACTTTGTACAGTTGGTGCACTCTCGAGCAGAGCAACTACACCATGTTACATTTTTTCATTATTGGTTGAAGCCTAATACAGAAATATGAAATTCCATGGTGAGCAGTCTGTTTTAAAATACATCACCGTTAGCGGGCTCTGGCTTGTAGAGCTCCTTGAGTCCGTTTTAGCGATACCGAGAAGTGCAAGTGATGATGAAAGAAAGTAGTTACCTGGATCGCTTCACAATTCGGCAACCATATTTTTACATAAAATGAGACCTTAATCCACACTCATGTAGCATCAACTGCTAGACTGGAAGCCCTTCCTTTGCTCCAATTACTCTCACTAAGGAGAGGATAGCCCGCAGGTCGAGGACACGTCAGCAGAACGCTTCTCAGATGCTAACTTCATTGACTAGTGCGTAGATTGACAATTTTCACACATATCCTTTAACACTCACATCCCCACAGCTCTGAACTCATAAATGAAAAAGGTAAGCTTTCTGCACCTTTCTTGCTATCTCACCTTAAGTGAAATTGTTTTTCTACAAGTTTACTGACAGCTTGGCATTTATGATTCCCTTCAAAGGTACGAGGTGTTTGATTGGTTGCAATAAAACAAACCACCATTATGTGTGATGTTGGCGCTCAAAGGAGAGTGTGGAACCACAAGCTCTATTTCTTGTCGATCCTGGATATCCTCATCTGAAAATGGAAGTTATCCCCGTGTATTTCGTATATTTTATTTTTTATATGTTATTATTTTAATGTCACTGCGTATTCATACAGAATCACGAGGCTATCGTTTATCACACACCTAACAGCACTGTTTCTATTCGGCAGATGATTGTCAGTTTGGACACCATCTGCAGTTTAGTTTGTCATCAGTAAAAAAGGATTCAGGCGTTCATTATTTTGAGATAGCTGGAAAGGGATACTGTTCCCGATGAGCTAAACGTATCAATACTGACAATGTATTGTGGAATAACCTCTTTTTCCATATAAATATATTGCTAGATCTGATGCAAGCCAGTAATAATATTCTCGTGGGTGCTGTTTAATTAAGTGAAGTGCAAGAACCCTGCCTAACAGGTAAATTGTAGGGCTGTGCGAAATTCAGGTAGTTTATTTCTGGGTAATTCTGAAAAGTTTCAGAAAAAAATACACAGAATTACCAAAATGCAAATCTAGCACCTTAAGCTAATTTGTTTGTGCGAAGTGGAACCTCCATCCAAAACTGAATTTGGACCTTTACGCCAAAGCTAAAAAATCTAAATAAAACTAGTGCTGTGACCACGTGCTACTCGCATTCACGTGAGGGCCTTGTGGCTAAGTGATGTAGGCCCGTATTTATACTTTTTGACGCTAAACTGCGCTAACGCAGTTTAGCGTAAAAAAAATTGCGCCGGCTAACGTCATTCTGAAGCGCCATGCGGGCGCCGTATTTATTGAATGGCGTTAGCCGGCGCAAGCAGACCGGCGCTGCCTGGTGTGCGTGGAAAAAAACCACATACACCAGGCAGCGCCGGCGTTGGGAAAAGTGGCGCTAGGGCGTCTTAAAAATGGTGCAAGTCAGGTTGACGCAAAAAATCGCCTCCACCCGATTTGCGCCATTTTTAACGACGCCCAGACGCCATTTACATGACTCCTGTCTTAGTAAAGACAGGAGTCATTCCCCCTTGCCCAATGGCCATGCCCAGGGGACTTATGTCCCCTGGGCATGGTCATTGGGCATTGTGGCATGTAGGGGGGCACAAATCAGGCCCTCCTATGCCAAAAAAAATATATAAAAAAAAAAAATGTATACTTAGCTGAACTTACCTGAATGTCCCTGGGGTGGGTCCCTCCATCCTTGGGTGTCCTCCTGGGGTGGGCAAGGGTGGCAGGGGGGGTCCCTGGGGGCATGGGAGGGCAGCTGTGGGCTCATTTTGAGCCCACAGGTCCCTTAACGCCTGCCCTGACCCAGGCGTTAAAAAGAGGCGCAAATGCGGGGTTTTTTGACCCGACCACTCCCGGGCGTGATTTTTGCCCGGGAGTATAAATACGACGCATTTGCGTCGCAGACATTTTTTTGGACGGGAACGCCTACCTTGCATCTCATTAACGCAAGGAAGACGTTCACGCAAAAAAATGACGCTCTTTACTCCTACTTTGGCGCTAGACGCGTCTAACGCCAAAGTATAAATATGGCGTTAGTTTTGCGCTGAATTTGCGTCTAAAAAAACGACGCTAATTCGGCGCAAACGGAGTATAAATATGCCCCGTAATGTCACAGAATTTCACTTAAAATGTGTGGCGCAGAATGCAGGAGAGTATTCTGGTGCAAATACAATTTTGTCTGTGTTTAGTAAATGGTTACAAGCAGTGGTGGGTGTTTCCTGTCAAGAAGTTCACTACTGCTCAACCGATCAAGGCAACAGCCCTATCTCAAACACTTGATGAAATAATGAATTTATGTCAGGAAATATCAAACCAGGAGCAAAGTAATTCTGCACAAGTATATTGTCATACTAAGTATTATTTTATGTTACATTCATTTACAAGGCGCGCATATGCAGGTGCATCTTGGTAATCGAACAGCTATGCAAGATGCAATCAAATAGTCCGCGCGCCTCGACAAATAAAAATACTAAAATTAAACAGGTTGAACAGCAATGTCCTGAAACGTTTACGTTTACGGAACCACCCCAGTGAGTAAGTGGGTGAGGGGAATTCTAAACCTTTGCTGCTGCTTCCTAAAACCTGTTCTCCAAATGAGGCTGTTCTTAACTTAGGAACACAGAGAAGAGCACCGTGAGCAGGGAGAAGATGGCGGCCTAGGCCTGCCATTTAACCCTATGTGCAATAAAGTAGGGAACAGACCGGTAAATGACTATATGGCTAATGACCGTGGCCTTAAAGAGCATCTCTGGCAAAGATGGAGTCACTAGAGTGCCCCATTGGAGAGATTAAAATGGCCGTGCATGGACAAATCATTACCCGCCTGTCTTCCTCATTCCGGACCAGCTGAAGTCTATCTTGCAATGTGGCTCAGTTAGAGCTGTCCAGATTTGCTTTTATCCGTGCACCAGAGTGCAATTCTCTGTGAACTAATTTGTCCAGTGTACTCACAAGAAAATTACAGATTTGTTTTCTGGGGTATGCAGTAGCTGGGTGGTTTGAGGAATTGCTCTATTTTAGCGGCACAATTTGAATATTAGGAAATCATAATGTGGCAGAGAAGAGAAAAGCTGTTACGAAAGGAGGCTGGATTGAAAAGATTGGCTTTCGTAAGACCAGTGCTGACACAATTACACGTCTGTTTCAAGTCTGCTGCACTTCTCAAGTGCTAAGGCCCGTATTTATACTTTTTGACGCTAAACTGCGCTAACGCAGTTTAGCGTCAAAATGTTTTGCGCCGGCTAACGCCATTCTGAAGCGCCATGCGGGCGCCGTATTTATTGAATGGCGTTAGCCGGCGCAAGCAGACCGGCACTGCCTGGTGTGCGTGGAAAAAAACCACGTACACCAGGCAGCGCCGGCGTTGGGAAAAATGGCGCTAGGGCGTCTTAAAAATGGTGCAAGTCAGGTTGACGCAAAAAATCGCCTCCACCCGATTTGCGCCATTTTTAACGACGCCCAGACGCCATTTACATGACTCCTGTCTTAGTAAAGACAGGACTCATGCCCCCTTGCCCAATGGCCATGCCCAGGGGACTTATGTCCCCTGGGCATGGTCATTGGGCATTGAGGCATGTAGGGGGGCGCAAATCAGGCCCCCCTATGCCAAAAAAAATTATAAAAAAACAAAACAAAATTATACTTACCTGAACTTACCTGAATGTCCCTGGGGTGGGTCCCTCCATCCTTGGGTGTCCTCCTGGGTTGGCAAGGGTGGCAGGGGGGGGGTCCCTGGGGGCATGGGAGGGCAGCTGTGGGCTCATTTTAAGCCCACAGGTCCCTTAACGCCTGCCCTGACACAGGCGCTAAAATCCGGCGCAAATGCAGGTTTTTTTGCCCCGCCCACTCCCGGGCGTGATTTTTGCCCAGGAGTATAAATACGACGCATTTGCGGCACAGTCATTTTTTTAGACGGGAACGCCTACCTTGCATCTCATTAACGCAAGGAAGGCGTTCACGCAAAAAAATGACGCTCTTTCCTCATACTTTGGCGCTAGACGCGTCTAACGCCAAAGTATAAATATGGCGTTAGTTTTGCGCCGAATTTGCGTCGAAAAAAACGACGCTAATTCGGCGCAAACGTAGTATAAATATGCCCCTAAATGTGTCACAGGTTTGTGTGAATTGAAAACATGTACAGAAATTAAATGCACATTAATTCAGAAGGAATGATAAGCAGCCCTGAGACTATTGCAGTGACTATCAACTGAAGCCCTCTTGATCTATGTTCATTGAGTTCAGTACTTGACCTTTGGATCAAGACCTGACTTTATTTTGCATCTTCTTAACGTGCCTGATCAGTACGCATCATTAATTACAATTGCAGGTGATAACGCACACCTTTATGACAAGGAATCTTCTTTCATAAGGAGCTGTGATAATAGAAAGGCATCTCTGCATGGTAAAGTATAGGGACAAATAACAACATTGTAATATATATTTTCCAGTTAAATAAACCTTTTTAGTTTTTTTCTATAGTTTACGGTGCACATGGTAATGTGCAGTTGAAAATAAAACTAGCTATTGCACATAAAAATAAATATCAAAAAATATTTTCACGTTAAATATTATTAATGTAGTTTATTTCTATATATTTATTTTAAATATACACCAAAATAAAACATGCTAGAGAACAATTAGCCTGATTTTGACTTAAATATTTAATGCATGAAAATATATTAAATTGATTTAAAATTATTGTTCTAAAATGTATAATAAAAAATAAATTCCCAGGGAAAGAAAAAAAATAGTAATTAATAATTATTAGAAGTGACAATCTAATGAATTAAATTTAAATTAATATACTTTAATGAAAATGTTTTTTTTTTTTTAAATCAATATAAGGTATTACAATATTTTATGAATAAAAATGCACTAATTTTATATATTTTTATCAGTATTTTTATGTATCAATATGCTCAACTATTTTAAATAATGTAGTTTAATTTTACACTAGCTATTATTTGTGTGTGGGGTAGTTGTAGAACCAGTGGTTGTGTACATTCAGTGAATCCACAATAGTAGGCCTGACTATCCTCGAAGATGAGTGTTCTGCTCAGCAATAGCTTTCTTTCTTTGAGTGCCTTCTTCCTGCAGAGCATGAACAGAAAATGAGCAAACATTGCCTAAGCTACTTACGTAGATAACATGCTCTCAATTAGCATTAGAGCTATTAAATATCAAATCAATCAATTAAAAAGACCTTAGTGGCCACTTCCTGACCCCTCCTCTAGACCCCACTGAGGCAAAATACCAAGTTCTTTCAAACCCTTCATCATGACAACGTTAGAGGCCACCCATGTGCCACCTTACCTGTTCCATATATGAAACCCCAGGTCCCTCGTACCTACCATTCTGACACGTATCCCTGTGCTTTCCATACCCCATCTCATAATTTCCTGCAGGAGGATGTCCCGTTCACAAAACATCATGCAGCAGTAAACTTTCACCTGCGGAGGCGATGTGTATTTCACTTTAGCCTTGACAGAAGTAGGTCAAATCGGGAAACAATGCCCACCTCCACTGCTTGCTCTGTTTCCTGACTTGAATCTATTTCATGAACAAAGGAACACTTTTGCACAACCTTAAATGTAACATTACATATTGTAGCATATTATACCATTTAATAGTTTCTAGACTTGGGGGGGGGGGGGAGGGTGGAGGGTAAAAGCATGTTTCAATGACTGTGTTAAAATAAGACAGTAATCATGTAATAGTCATGTAACGAAACCATACACGAGGTCTTCTGGACACAATCCATAGGGTTAATCTAAAATTCGTAGTATCTTGCAAATACCGGCATTTCATGAGTCATGCCAGACGGCACTGTGCAGAGGTATCTTTCAGCCACCTGCTTAGGTTTGGAAATATGCATCTAGAAATGGACAAACATTGCATATCAAACTTGTATAACTACACCTGTGTCAGTGCAAATTTGCATCAGCACATAGTGCACTGGTTCTAGTGCAACTTTCTACTGACATTTGGAAAAAATGACAGGTGTAAAATGTAATTTTGCAGTGAGCATTCGGTTTTAATGTTAATTTCGCTCATGTCCAGTGGTGCACAAGAGTGCGCAAATTACACAGGCACTAGTGAAATCTATGTATTTCTGGAAATCAGTGCTAAAATGCCAGTGTGTTTTTATGTATGTGGCTGACAGTGTATTCCCTCAATAACACAACCGTGTGCTGCACTGCATTGCACACATGCTTGTATCATACATCTGACACATCTGTCTGAATTGCATGGTATTTTGTACAGTTTTTGCAGACGATTGTAGATGCTTTGATTAAAAAAAAATGTGTTTGCATCATTATATATGTGAAAACGGAATCTCTCATACACCAAAACGCCCAGGTCCTAAAGCAAGAAGTGGCAAAACCTCTGCATGTGGCTGCATGCAACTGCTTTTTCATTGAGAGCTTGTGCCTATGTGGATAGGTGAGTGAATAGATTGATGACATGCCCTCACTTGCCCATTCATCCATCTAATGCAGCCATCAATTCATGCACTTTCCTTTCCCACCCATGCACTCATCTGCTCATGCAGGCAAAAAAAAATATAGCACTGCTCAGCGTTTTATCCTCCTATCCTTGCAGAACATTGCAAACTCATTGTGTATAGGAAGCTCAGTAGACAAAGTCTCAGTGAGGCAACTGGGCCTTTCAGAAGCTCTTCTAGCTGCTGCTTGCATCTCCAGTACTTGCAGTCCTTAGTGCCATGAATATCATCGGATGGGGGAGAGGTAACAGAGCATTCTTGAGATTATTAGACATTGGTCCTCCCAGTGTTTAGTTACTTTGGTATCAGGCAGTGCATCTTTGGGCTGTTCTCTTCACAGCAGCAGACCGAAGCTCTTCACAGACACGCGATACAGATGAACAGTGTTACACTGAAGCTTCCTCCAGCATGAGAAGTGAGATTGATACCACAACCAGTCTGCAACCGAGTGTTAAGTCTGGTGTTCGTTGGCTCGGGAAGTCCAGGAAAAGTACTGGCATTCTGTATCAGGCTATTTTTGGCAGTGTGGTAAAATTAAAGCTAAAATGCATCAGTAAAATGGCACAGCACAAAGCTCTCGGGTCCCTAGTGAAGCAAAAAACAGGAGCATGATGTCCTGACGTTTTTAGAAGTATCCCAAGTTCTTTACACTGTCTACTGCCCTCCACTGCCTGATATCCCCGCCCCAAGCCTGTGTATGGACATCCCTGCAACTGGATCACTGGGAACATACACATTTTATCAAAATGGTAGACAAAGGACACACAATGGCTGAAGTTACCGCGCCCTACATTTCTTCATGTTACAGTCCATTCCTGTATGGAAACTGACGTAAACAGGCAATATGTTATTATTCATAATGCCTGACACTCCAAATACCAAAGGGCGGTCCTGTGAGCTTACCTAGGCTGTGGCTGGCATGATCTATGAGCCAAGGGCTTAAAACGAGATAGGAGAACTGAGTGGGTCCTCTCGACGTGGATTGGTAGGATTCCCATCTGCCCCCCCATGAAGTTATTTCTTTCAAGATGAGACTGATCCAATTCTCTAATCTCCATATCTCATAGCTTACACTCAGATGCCTATGGCATTAGGGCACAGCATCTCAACTCTGCTGTTTTTTGGGTGCACACTGAGGACTTACTCCAGGGCAGTACACTTCTGGTGATGCATGGAGAGATCACCATCATCGTTCCGGGATCGACAATTGGAACTCACTCCAAGAGTAGGCCTCATGGGCATATTAGAAGACTTAGGTGGCCAGAGGAGTGAAAGGATTATGGTGGGTTGCCCTCAGTTGTGGCCAAGAGGGATATCACTCTCAAATGGAGGTCCCCTCAGCCTCTTACCCTAGCAGAGTGTATCAGGGGTGGATTGGTGCCTCAAAGTGGAGCACCCCCTTTACCAAGCAATGGCTGCAGAAACGCTCGAAATATGAGGCAAATGTTGGGAGTACTATCTACTTGAGGGAGTTGGGCGAAGCGGCAATGTATGAAAAAAGTTATGTATTGGAACATGCTTGCTATTATCGTAGTGGACAGGAAACGAAATGTATAAATGGTTGTGAAGAAAATTAAACGTGGGTTATCAAAAAAAAAAATATATATGGCATTGATACATTGTTAAGGAATGAAAGAAACATCAATGGGCATTTCAGTTAAGAGCCTCAAAGATCCTCTCATGGACCATTTTCGAGGATGAAGAGGATGTTGCTGCCTGGGATTTAAAAAGACTCAATGAAACCATACTGAATGAGTATGCAATAGCATAAGTGTGTGTACATGTGCAAAACCACGGTGGAGGGCACAAAGAGACACCACAAGTTTTCAGTTAAAAAAGGAACGTCTCTAATCCGTTAGCTGCCTTGGGATTCGTAAAATGAGTGGATGTATTCTGTCCACCTGCATATCGCCACCTGCTTGCATCGGGTATTACAGCTGTCAAAAACATCCCTTCTCATTTAAGAATTGTCTGGAAATGGCCGATCTGGATCATTTGCAGAGTAGTAATGGATTAAGGAACGTCACACCCTGTCCTGAAATATAAGTGGCTCACTTTACTAAAGTTAAGTTATGAAGTAGTTAACAAACAATATGCATTATAATTATTAGTGGAAACATAGTGATTTTCGTATGTTGCATTAATGACAACGGCTGTAGCAATTTATCTTATATTAATAATGGAATTCTTTTTTTAAAATAAACATTTAATTCCTTGTGTTAGTGGCAACGTTTATTCTGCATATTTACAACGCCTTATCTGCTCTATTCACTACACCATTCATGCATATACAGGGAACCCTCCTATGGAAAATACACAAACAAAGGAAAATTCTAGTTATTAGTGGTGTAGTGCACGGTACGTAAGTCATTGATTACACATTCTGAGCTTTGTATGGCCATTAAAATGATTTCTAATTAGGTTCACATCTATAATTCAAGGACTCTCTTAATTTTTCATGCATTTCCTTTTTGTTACAATGCCAGAGCACGAAGCAAGGTACACTTTCTGTTTCTGGTGGCGGATCCCACAGTGTGCACATTGCCAGTGGTGGGCAGTTTGAAGTTCACAATAGCGACATATTTAGGAACACAAAGGTGATCGCACTGAAAATTCTCGTGCCCTGATCCTCAAAATAACCTTGTTTGTACCTCGGGTTTAACATCAAATTGCACAAATTCTCCTTAGCTTGGAAACGAAAACGTCTGATTTCCTCTGCACTTAAGTCTTCAGTTTTATTTTTTTACCTTCACAAATCGTATCAGTATGGACAACTAATCATTCACTAATTAAAATGTATAATGATTAGTACTCATACTTTAAGAGCAAACATTTCCATCCTCATGAGAAAACAACTTGAAGAGCATAATAAAAGAACATATACACTCTCACAGACACACACATATTCAGGCCTGCATTCTTGTATCATACTCATACAGAGACATGCAGACAGAAGCAAAGAGAGTCTTTGTCTGGTATAACATTCTTTGTCTTCGCTTCATGCATTTAAGCCTACTGCATCTGACAATGCAGCTAACACAAATCAGTGATGATTTTTACAAAAGAAATGACTCCCATCATCATATATGATTCACGACTTTATGAAAACTTCCACTTTATCCTTGATCCTCCATAAAAATGAAGAAAAAATGCAGCTATGTGTACAGGATTAGTACACCGCTCTCAACACCCAATGACCCGATCACAGGAACAGCCCTCCAAAATCTATCAAGAATTTCAACAATTGTGTTACCTCATGTGCCCACTCCCTGGATCCCTTTAAACACAGCAATACAACAAGATCTAGACTCCAGGCCAGTTGATACACAGTGGGCCTCAGACTGATGAAACATCACTGCAGACAGCTGGAGAGCAAAAGGTTAATAGGCCAGGACAGTGCAGACAGGAATACATTCAAATCCATCCTAAGATTCTTCCAATAAATGATCCACACTAACAAAATTGTGAAGGATTTCACCTCAACAACAGCTGTCCCCAACTTGATTACCCCCTTGCAGGACCTCTGGAACAATTGTTCACAATTCTTCAGCAACAAAATCACTACCATTTATAGCAACATTAAACCACAAACAGACCTGAGAGGCGTTGCCATATGCCTGCCCATCTTAACCAAAAAAACAGAGATAACCACATGGCCCATCATTACCGCAGAAGAAAATGCTACCAACATGAAGTCCATCCACTCACAGGCCCCATCAGATCCCTGCCCCTAATGTGCCAACTCCAGAGGACTGAAACTCATCAGCCCCATGCTCGCACCCATTCTGAATGCCTCCACCTCTTCTGTGACCTTCCCAAAAGCTTGGAAATGCAAGCTGTCACCCCATTGCTGAAGAAATCCTTTGCAGACCCATCAAGACTCTCTAACTACGGACCAATCTCTCTGCTACCAGGCCCAGCCAAGGACTTAGAGAAAATTGTCAACAGATGTTTCAGTGCCTTCCTCAATGATCAGTAACTCCTCTACAAGCCTGATCCGGGTTTCAGAACCAAGCACAACATAGAATCTGCCCAATTGACCTTTGAATGACAACTGCATGATTTTGGACAGAGATTGCTCTGATTCTCATTTGACAGGTCTTCCACCCCATACTCTTCCAATGCCTACAGGACATTGGAATACAAGGACATGCACTCTGATGGATCTGCTCCTTCCTGACTGGAAGGACCTTGTCTCTTATTCTGGCACCGTACACATCAAATGCCCCCCGACCTCATCTGCGGAGTTCCACAAGGTTCCTCCCTGAGCCCGACACTCTTCAACACAATCCTGATCCCTTCAGCTGGCATCATCCACTGTGGTGACATCAACATCTCTACGCTGATGATATGCAACTACTTATCTCTCTTATGACAAGATGCCCATTACCCTTATCAAGTTCAATGTCTGCATGAATGCAATTGCCTACTGAATGAAGCCTAACTGTCTAAAACTGAACACCGATTACCAAAATGTGATCTTCGATAAGAGCACTACACCATGGGACTCCACCTGGTGACTAACAGAGCTAGGACTGACACCCACACCCCACGGCAAGAGCCTTGAGATTATCATTGACAGCAAATACACCATGACCGCCCAAATAAACGATGACACAGCTTTCATCCCCTGAAGATGCTGAGAATGATTTAAAAATATCTCTCATTCAGCACCTAGTAAACAGTCACACATGCCCTAGTCACAAGCAAGCAGGACTACGAGAACATCCTCTTTGCTGGGATCAACAAAATACTCACCAGAAGGCTGCAGACCATTCAGAACTCGGTGACCAGAATCAGGCTCAATGTCCGACACTATATGCGCATCACACCATACCTGAAGCAGCTCCTCTGGCTCCCAGTTCTCAAATATGCACAAACAAAACTCCTCACTGACACTTTCAAGGCACTACATAACACTGGCACAGCTTACCTCATCAATTGTATCTGCTATCACAAACCCTCCAGACACCTCTGCTTGTCAGGACTCTTACTTGCACATATCCCACACATTCAGAAAAACAGATCCTGAGGTAGAGTCTTCTTCTAAGGCACTTCTAAAGCATGGAACGACTTGCCACTTTACATGAGAACCTTATTGTTCTTATCTATAACTGAAGAAAATGTTAGGAAGAAAGTAACATGCACACAGATAAAAATAATCCAAAGGCAATGGGTGGGAGTTTTAGGAGCTTGATTCCATGAGTCATAAGAATAACAGACAATTTAGTATAGCCATTCCCAGCAACACTTTCGTCTTCAATTTTCACCAGCTCCACGTTCCTTTTATCCCCCCCACACTCCAGTTTTAGTAAGCACTAGCGCAAGTAAATAATAGAAAGAAAATACCTCTAAATTATAACACCCCACAGAAACCCAATTTTGCTACTTATTGCCTCACTTTAGAGGAGGGTGGTAATAGAAGATCCGCTAAGAAGTGGCAGATTATCCATCCATCCAACTCTCCTCATTACTGCCACAATCAGCAGGAAGCATTAATCAATGTTCTTGATGGTGGATCCTCATTTGAATGCAACATAATGAATGCTCTTTCTGTAGCATTTTATCAGATGGCCCATTTAGCAGATAACTAGTTTGAGGAGTCACATGGCAGGTTATTGGACACCAATTGCCTCTGTACTACAAACATTCATAGTTGCAACTCAGACACCCCTCTTTAAAACTTGACTTTCAAATTAGTGAGGTGCAACAGTTAAATGCTAACAAAGAGGGGTGCTGTGGTTTAGACATTCAGCAAAGCACACCAATGCACAGCAAATCAATTTCCAACCAGTGCTTTTGCATTAGAAACCAATAAGTATTTTCCTGCAGCCACAGCTAAATACTGCACACTAAACTGCAAGGGAATATATAGTCATAGGTTGAAGAACTAAACACAACCCCTGCCAAGGGGCCTAAAAAGGATTAACACAATGCAAAGTCTTATACCTCAAAGGTTTGTCCCTGGAAGTAACCAGAACCAGAACCCTTTCCTTTTATGCTAATCAGTGGGCTATCATTAACTAAAAAACACCAACAGGTCTTCATAGAGGGAAATAACAATCCCATAGTTAAAGCCTTTGACATATGCTTTTCAAAGTAACAAGAAAGGTCTCCTGTCTTTGACAACTTATCAGTTTTTAAATCACTGAAACAAACCACATTCTAGGCATACTAAAATTGCTCATATGTTTTTTATAACTAGAGAGTCAAGGTACAAGTTATACTGGCTTAATATTGCTGTTATTGTTACCACTACATATCTCCCAGAGAGACCAAATATATGCTGGCCAGAACTAAATTCAAGATAGGGCTTTGGCTACAGAGACAGGGACCCTCTTAGCAAGAATCAAAATGTTATTTGTTGAAGCCATGAGAACTTCATGCTTCTTGGTTGTCAGTTTGCCTAGCAGCCTAAGACAATATTTGCTGTCCCATCATTTCATTTTAGATGGAGCCTAACGGACAGTGCAGCTGTTTGGTTGTGAAACACAAATTGCAGAGAACAAACAGGGGATTGGAGCCCACCTATTGCTGACTACTAGTTGACTTTCCTGTCACTTTAATTTGCCTGCTTCCTATTTGTATCCAGCTTGTGAGTCTTGTGTCTCTACGAGAGAGCATATCTCCCTTTCTACTTTCTTTCAATTTGCTGTCTTATGTGTCCCCCTGCACTCTCTGTTGATCTCTGTCATCCCTGTGCTTCTACCCCCTTCGTGTTGTGCTTCTTCTTTTTACTACCCATTGTTTACTCACCTGTGTGCTCTCCCCAAACACACCTCATTGCTCTGTCCCCCATTGCTTCTCCTCCTCATCCCTGCCCTTGGGGCTGCTACGCCAAACCATGCCCTCCTTTTATGTTGACAGTTGCTTGTCCTTCGCAACCTATTCAATTGTTTCCCCCGCACCCTGCATGTTGCCCTTCACACCCTATGTGTTGCCTCCTCACCTGTACCCTCCATGTTTCTCCCCTTACCTGCACTTCAAAAAAGCTTTTCGCATCTTTTTCTTTTTATTTGCCAATTCAAGTCTGATCGGCAACTAAAATGAAACAAGTTACCACTTCATTTAGTCTGCATGCCTGCAATGTCATGCAGCCAGCTGTGCTATAGGATTTTTTTCTCTTATTTATCCATGCTGTACAGCATGGCTAAAAACCACAGCAAACCCATTGGCCTCAAAACAAAACCTATTGGCTTTGCCAATGCTTATTATTTAACCTACTACCTGCTTCAGTGTCATGGTGAATGTACTGCTGTTTACGGGCACACAAATACATTGTCTGCTTGACTTATTACTCATAGTACAGTCAAAGCCACTCCAGTCTCTGACATGGCCATGAGTTTCAGCAGGTGTTGGCAACAAATGTGAGGCTTCCACAGGGGCATGTGCAGCCTTGGCACTAGCATCACCTGTCAGAGCCCCAGGGTGATTTTTGTGACTGATGTAGTCCTCACACTAGCCACACCATTCCCCCAACCCCCTAAGGGACTGATCACGAGTTTGGCAGTTGGAAAAACCCGACCACCAAACTTCTGATGAGGAGACTGCCATGGTGCTGGAAGTCTCCCCATCTGCCCCATTGCAAGTTTTCCACTAGGCTGACCTGCGGAACTCAGAGCCGCCATGACTGATTACAACCACAACCACCGTCATTCCACCAGGATCAAAATCCTGGTGGAGACGGCAGTCTTTTGACGGCCCGACCGCCAGGGTAGTAATGTGGCGGTCTGACTTGTGACTGCCAGACTCGTAATATGGCCCTAACTCTGCCTACCTTCATGTGATTAGGACAAGGCCTGCTTTTGCCTCTGGATTTGGGCTGTGGAGCAGAAAAGTTTCAAAGAGCATAACATTCAGTGGCTGATATCTTTAAGACATGTGATTTGGCTTCTGGATTTTCTCTCCTGGTGCACTATTGACCCATATCTTTGAAGCTTTCTTTCATACTAGAGCTTTTTCTGAAGCCAGGTGACCCACAGACACAGGGCATGGTGGAAGGAAAAATGCTCCAACGAAGTGCCACTTGGGGCATTATTACATGTCACAGTTGGGATCATTTTTACAGAATTTAGAATGTTTTGATGAGGGAAACATCCATAACTTACAGTAAGAGACTTGCTTGACCAGGGACAAAGGGCACTAATCTTAGTCAAAGCAAGCACTGCTTTTCCTTATCCTCACACACAATAATGTGTCTGCACTGCCAAGCCCCCGGACTTCTACTTTCTCCTCCCCACAACTAAACATTCTATGGTGGGGTCTGGTCCTGCTCCCCTTGCCCAGCCCTGTTGTCCTCCTAAATGCAGGTGATGTCAGTTCCACAGTAGTGCCCCACAGATCCTCAGTAACAGACCACACTCACTGCCAGCACTAATCTTATTATTATAATTATTCTGTTCTTGTAGACCACATGCCTACCCAAATATGGGCTTTCCTGTGCTGACAGAAATCATAAGAGACACAATGATGGGCTTAATATGGATACAAGTGAGTCTTTGGAAGCTTTCTGAGGTTGGGCTGATTCCTGGTGGCCCTGAGATGAATGGGGAGGGAGTTCCAAAGCCTTGCTACCAGGTAGGAAAATTACTGCTCTCCACTTCTGGCCCTTCTAATTCTGGAAACAGTCAGAAAAAAGCGGTTGTTTGATATCAGATCTCAAGCAATGCTTGAAGGAGCAATTAAATGACTCAGGATATGAGGTCCCTAAGCATACTTTATCTTGTGTGCAGTGCAGTGAGCCTTAAAATCAATCATTCTACCTACTGGCAGCCAACGAAGACTGACCAAGGCTTGGCGTACAGACTAGCATTTAGCAAGGTTCAGCAGGAAACGTGCTGCTGCATTTTTAATGGTCTGTAGTATCTTAAGTACACAGACATGGCTGCCAAGATAGAGTGAATTCCCATAATCAAAGAGTGTGAGACCTTGTACAACTATTCTTCGAGTTTCAGCACAGAGCCATTTAAGCACCTTCCTTAGGGCTCCTAATAGGCCAAAACAAGTCCCAGCTACTTTCTTGGGCTGGGAGGCCAATGTGAGATCTTTGTTTAATTTACAAAGTAGGAGATGGATGGTCCCCCAGACATGAAGGCCATTAAAGACAGTCCCAGAGTTATGGGCTGCTCCCCACCACCATGATCTCCGTCTTGTCACCAGTTAGTTTGAGGCAACTAGCAGCCATCCACTTGTTGACCTTCCCAAGGCAGATAGATAGAGTCACCACATTTTGGTTTACATTTGGTGGCAGCGAAATGACAATTTGGGTGCCGTCAGCATAGGTCACCATAGTGAAACAGAATGAGCAGATAATATCTGCCAGGGGAGGTACATATATGTGAAAAAGAGTGGGGCTCAAGGATGATTTGTGAGGCATACCAGCTTCACATTGATGAACCCCCGACAAAAAGGAACCTTCTCTGACCTGGAAGTTTCTGCTGTCAATGATCAAAGCCAGCCAGTTTAATGCTTTTCCCGTAATCCCTAACCTCTCCAATCTATGCTGGAGGATGGAGTGAGAGACAGTTTCAAAAGCTGCACTCAAGTCGAGAAGAATGAGTGCCACTTACTCTTCATGATCAAGGGATTTCTTCAGCTCTTCAATAGCCATTAAGAGCCATCTCAGTGCTGTATCCATGCAGCCCTGACTCTAGTCTTTGTCTAATGCAAGAGGTTTTGGGTCTATATGTCCATAGAACAGCTTTTCTAAGATCTTACTGACACTTGGGAGTAGAGATAATAGGTCTATAATTCTTTGCCTTGGCAGCCTCTAAGGAGGGTTTTTTTAACAGTGAACTTATAATAGCATGTTTTTATGAGTCAGGGATTTGCCCACTATTCAATGATAAATTGAACATACTGGTGAGAACTGGTATCATAGTGTTGCTTTCTTTCATCATAATTTTGATAGGTGTTAGGTCCAAGGGGGAACCAAACAACAGTTTTTGCTGCTTCGCAAATGGTGTTAGAGCAAAGTTGGAGGAAGACTGAAAGAAATGAAGAAATGTTCCTGTGCAATAAACCCTCATTCTCATCAACAAAATGGTTTGAATCCCCTACCAAAGAGTCAGAAATGGACCGAACCTTACCAGGGAAAACAACTTCCAGTTCATTACAGCACTCCTCAAAGGGAGGAAGGCCAACTCCTTCAACTTTCAGTTTCAGAAAAGAGTTCACAATTGTAAAAATTTCCCTCGAGGTCTGAGAGGACTGAGAAATCCTATGAGCACAATCCCCTACTCTGGCTTTCCTGATCACGTACTGATAGTTATAAAGCAAAACAGACCATCATTTCATTGGTGTGCCCCCTCCCCCACATTTTAGTATTAACAATCATTCCTCCACTTCTAAATTACACTATCAAGGTTCAATCAGCTGACTGTTCTTTCCCTGCAAGGTCTGCTGCGAGATTTTCAAGATGGTTGAATTCTCCAAAATGCTGTAATCTCCTCCCCATCAGACCTGTTCTTCCCTCTCATATATCAGAGATGCACTAAAGACATAAGTTATCTCTCTTCCCTTTACTCAGGCTAGCAATATCCACTGACCTGATTAGTGGGAGGATACTGGTATCAGACTGTAATAGTCACAACCCCACCTTTCTTTCAGCAGCAGAAGCGTATGTGCTGGAGCTAGAACAGTAGGAGACAGGGGGCTCAGTGGATGCAGCACCCCCAAAATAACCATACCAAAGTTCAGAATGTGAATGATCAATAAAGAGGTCCTAAAAATTTGTTTTGATCTTGTCACATTTGCTGTGCGTGCAAAGACAGATGTTAAATTCAGCATACCGAATGCTGTTCTCTCTCTCTACCCCTGGTGGCAGGCAAAGATCTAACAAAGTTGGGGAAAGTAGTGTAGATGAGACCAAATATAGTGGTTTCTGTCTTTCTAGTATCTCATGACATGCTATCAAGTATGTCCAAACATAAGTGGTGCCTATTCTATTGACTTTGATGTATCGAAGCTGTGGAACATTGTGCAACTGAGAGAGAGTACTGCGGCCAGTATTTATACTTTTTGACGCTAAACTGCGCTAACGCAGTTTATCGTCAAAAAATTTTGCGCCGGCTAACGCCATTCTGAAGCGCCATGCGGGCGCCGTATTTATTGAATGGCGTTAGCCGGCGCAAGCAGACCGGCGCTGCCTGGTGTGCGTGGAAAAAAAACACGTACACCAGGCAGCGCCGGCGTTGGGAAAAATGGTGCTAGGGCGTCTTAAAAATGGTGCAAGTCAGGTTGACGCAAAAAATCGCCTCCACCCGATTTGCGCCATTGTTAACGACGCCCAGACGCAATTTACATGACTCCTGTCTTAGTAAAGACAGGAGTCATGCCCCCTTGCCCAATGGCCATGCCCAGGGGACTTATGTCCCCTGGGCATGGTCATTGGGCATTGAGGCATGTAGGGGGGCACAAATAAGGCCCCCCTATGCCAAAAAAAAATATTTATTTAAAAAAAAAATTATACTTACCTGAACTTACCTGAATGTCCCTGGGGTGGGTCCCTCCATCCTTGGGTGTCCTCCTGGGGTGGGCAAGGGTGGCAGGGGGGTCCCTGGGCGCATGGGAGGGCAGCTGTGGGCTCATTTTGAGCCCACAGGTCCCTTAACGCCTGCCCTGACCCAGGTGCTAAAATCCGGCGCAAATGCGGGGTTTTTTGCCCCGCCCACTCCCGGGCGTCATTTTTGCCCGGGAGTATAAATACGACGCATTTGCGGCGCAGTCATTTTTTTAGACGGGAACGCCATTAATGCAAGGAAGGCGTTCACGCAAAAAAATGACGCTCTTTCCTCATACTTTGGCGCTAGACGCGTCTAACGCCAAAGTATAAATATGGCGTTAGTTTTGCGCCGAATTTGCGTCGAAAAAAACGACGCAAATTAGGCGCAAATGGAGTATAAATATGCCCCTAAGTTTAGTGCCTCATGTACTAACAGTTTTAGCATTGACAAACCCTGTGATTCGGTAAATGAGAGGGTCGGTTAATGATGAATATCTTTTTTAAATGTACAAAGCCCACTTAACGGTTTGGAAAGGTTGGAGTGTTAAGGGTGACCCACTACGATTCTGCACATTCCGTACCAGCCTATTAATACTAGGGTCGTTTGGAAAAACACAAATGCCTTCGGTAAAAGTGTGAACATTGCAAACACTTTTACTGAACGCATTTTTAGTACACGAAACCCTTCCTGATTAAAGTCCATTCACAGTGTGGTAAAAAGAACTGACAAATAGACGTGAGAAAACTCTGGTATATCTCTATTCAGTTTGTTAGGCTAACAAAACTATTTATTGTGAGTTAGCTTTGTATTTATGTGACTGTTGTTAGCGCTCTCTCGTGATAATTTTCACTGAATTTCATTTTAACAACACAACAGGAGAACATAAACTCCTGGCAACTCACTACACTTTTCCACCAATTTCACAGAGGTCTCCGCGAGATACAACATGGACAATAATATTTACTTCTGCGCATGGGGGCACTGATGAATTATGCAATCCCGTGTTAATTCCACTTCCATCAAAGGGAAGTGACATTTCCATATATTAATTTTAAGAAAGGTCATTAGAGTATGGTATCCTTTAATTGTTCGCATTTGGAACATTATGTTAGATTTAATCATGCTTTTCTGGGTTTATGGGCTGCTTTCCACGACTGCTACTGATGAGGGGACTCAGTGTTCAAGGTTGCTGTCATCTGGAGTTTTATGTTCTTTTTTTGCTTCATTATGTATGCCTTTCACATCACCCTAATTGTGAGGAGCCAGCTAGCCACTACCGCTGGCATACTGTATTCTAATAGACTATTGATATAACCCAAAAACTGTTGTGGGATTTATCATTTGGTAAATCCTCTGCCGTCTGCACTTTTACGGGTCCATTTAATTAGTACTTTTACAACACCTACCCCATTATATTAATTAATAATTAAAGTCAAATATAGGCATCTTTAATGCCATAATTATATTTCAGTTTTATGGTCACCGGAGCTTAACTCATTAGGCTGGATGGTCATAAACCAGAGCTCCTCTGTGCAGGGGCTCAGTCAATACCGTGCACTGCAGTTTCTGAAATAACAACTATGCACGCATCAGGCTTGCGACTTGACTCCTTTAATTCACAAATGAGCAAAATACACTTCTTTGAGAAGAGCACTCCCTGACGCTCGGACAATCAAACACCCCTTCTTCAGTGCTTAAATTGTGCTTGTTGTTTCCGGTGCTGAGCACCGGCACTTATTTTTGAGGGCCGGCGCTCAGTCTTCTGCCTCAAGCATTTGCTGCGAGCAAAAGACACATATGGGAAAGACGGAGGAAGGGAAAAACGAAAAAGCGTCACAATGAGAGAAAGCAGAATGCTGCAGGTGTGAACTGAAGAGACAGGGAGTGGCTGTAAATGGATTGAAGAGGTTTGGGATGACGTCGGGATTACGCTGCCTCAGTATTCTGTGTTCGCACATTTAGGCCCATATTTATACTTTTTGACGCAAAACTTTTAGCGCCGGCTAACGCCATTCTGAAGCGCCATGCGGGCACCGTATTTATTGAATGATGTTAGCCGGCGTTAGCCGCCGGCGCCGTCTGGTGTGCGTTAAAAAAAACGACGTACACCAGGCAGCGCCGGCGTAGGGGAAAATGGAGCTTGGGCGTCAAGAAATGGGGCAAGTCAGGTTGAGGCAATTTTTGCGCCTCAACCCGATTTGCGCCATTTTTTTTTCACTCCCAACCCCCATAGAAATGACTCCTGTCTTAGCAAAGACAGGAGTCATGCCCCCTTGCCCAATGGCCATGCCCAGGGGACTTCTGTCCCCTGGGCATGGTCATTGGGCATAGTGGCATGTAGGGGGGCACAAATCAGGCCCCCATATGCCACAAAAAAAAAAAAAAAAACCACTTACCTGAACTTACCTTAATGTCCCTGGGATGGGTCCCTCCAGCCTTGGGTGTCCTCCTGGGGTGGGCATGGGTGACAGGGGGTGTCCATGGGGGCATGGGGGGGCATCTCTGGGCTCCTTCAGAGCCCACAGGTCCCTTAACGCCTGCCTTTTGCAGGCGCTAAAAAACGGCGCAAAAGCGGCCGTACGTCATTTTTTTTGACCCGCCCACTCCCGGGCGTGATTTTTGCCCGGGAGTATAAATCCCACGCACATGCCTCGGAGTCGATTTTTTAGACGGGAACGCCTAGCTTGCATCTCATTAACGCAAAGTAGGTGTCCACGCTAAAAAATGACGCTAACTCCATGGACTTTGGCGCTAGACACGTCTAACGCCAAAGTATAAATATGGAGTTAGTTTTGCGTCGAAATTGCGTCAAAAAAACAACGCAATTTCGGCGCAAACGGAGTATAAATATGCCCCTTAATTGTTTAAGAGTAGGGGTTTGTGCACCGGCACCTTTTATTTACAAATTAAGCACTGCCCTTCTTTGCTTTCTCTTCGTGCTGTACACAGTCGCAGAATGCTCCCTCCCCTCTCGTCCCACCTTGTCCTATAAATACCAATGAGTACCTATATACATAGGTACATACATAGTAGGTAGTTCAGGCTACTTCTACACGCTGCTCTCCCTGTTCTCACGGGCACCTCCATTACTCTCTTCATTACTTTTTAGAAGTGACATTCTTTTAAATAAAGATATTAAGACATAAAGGGCCTCATTATGATGTCCACATTATCTTTCCCGGTAACTCCCCAACTGTAGAGTTATCAATAAGAGAGCATCAGTTACTCCATGGGGTGTGGCACCTAAAAAGTTAGGAATTGTAGGAGAATCTTTAATTATGGCCCCTACTGCCATGGTAATTTATGCTTTTAGCTGATATTTCACTGATAGATCTTGTGATCCCATGTACCAGTAAAGAAATTGGCATAACTGGGGACGTCGTAATTTGTCTCTAAAATAGATGGTTACAAACTTTTTTTTTTCTCTGAGCTCCCCCCAAGCAAAATATTTTGAAGTTGGTCCCCCCTCCAAAGCTATATAAAAAGGAATTGGGGAGTGGGAGGGGGTTTGTATGGGGGGGATCATGTGATCATTTCAGGGGTGCTCTTCTGTAGCTGGTGATCAACACTAAACATTGGACTTGTGAAAATGCAATAGCATCAAATAAAAACAGAACTGGCCAACAATGATGATAGTGGCCCTGAGAAGCAGGCTATATCCTCTTCTTTCACTCCTTCCCCACCATGTCTGACCATCACTTCAGTCTCGAAACAAGCTTGGTCTCTTTATGAAAAAAGTGAGGTATTGCATGTTTCTGCCATGTTTTGTGCCAAAGACGCCATCTGCCCTAATGCTAGCACGGAAAATGAGCACCCATGCCCACATTTATAGTGAAACATTCATAATTGTGATATAGTGGACCCCTGGGCAAAAGTCTCAGTGCACCTGCGTCACTAAAGGTAGCTACTGCATTGCTGTCACCTCTGACCTTCGTTAACATCATGGGCTCACACAATACCTCATACCATTCCTCTCCCTCCCATCTCTCATCACCCCTTTCCCTCTCTGATGCCCAATTCAAGTTATCTCCCCTGCTTCATTTCCCCTGTCCTTGGGCCATTGGTCCAAGGCTCATGCAGACACTGGCACTCCAAATATGACCAGGGCCTCCAATGCAGCTGCAGCAACAATGATACCTACTGCTCTGTGAAGCAGGCTGTCTGCTCTGCCCACTCAAAAGGACCATTACTTCTGAGCCAGATGTTCAAAGCAGACTGCTTTTACCCTCACCCCTGTGATGCTTGGGCTCTGTTCCGTGTGCAGCAATGGCAACCCGAACCCTAATACTAGCAAGGAAAATGCACCTTGTGTTCTTTTCCATGGTATGACTGCCATGGCTGGAGTCCAATGGTCACTCACAGAGTGGGGTAGGGCTCCTGTGCTCTGAAAAAGAAAGAAAGAAAGGAGTAGCAAACTAAAGTAGATACATGTCTTTTCACCAGGGTGCCCATACCTGAAAGAAATGTAAATGTGTACAATTGATTAATCAACAAATATAAATGCTGCTTTGGAACCAGTGTAGAGTTTGAATAATGGAGTCTCTCAAAGCTTCATGGCGATACATATTTATTCTTTTTTGATAAGTAGTATGTGCCCATTAAAAGGGGTGCACCCTCATGATGAGCACAGATACATTTTTTACACCAGATATGGTCTGAATGCACATCACTAAATTGTATATTTTTAAAGTACTTGCTTTATCTTAATCAATATTTTGTAGCAGCCTATTTTATACTGTCTAATACAATTTTAAAATGATGACATTCTCAGTGCTTTCTGTCACAGACTGAGACCTCATAGCATAATAAATAAACAAGGCACTATTCCTTGTTGCACCAGTCAACATTTAGTTCTGTGACTCTGGTCACACACGACAACATCTGCAGTGATTGCATTAGTTAAGTGAGGTTTCTTAAGGTAAAAGAGTATGGCCCTCATTCTGACCTTGGCGGGCGGCGGAGGCCGCCCGCCAAAGTCCCGCCGTCAGGTTACCGTTCCGCGGTCGAAAGACCGCGGCGGTAATTCTGACTTTCCCGCTGGGCTGGCGGGCGGTCTCCTTCAGACCGCCAGCCAGCCCAGCGGGAAAGAGGCTTCCACGATGAAGCCGGCTCGGAATCGAGCCGGCGGAGTGGAAGCTGTGCGACGGGTGCAGTTGCACCCGTCGCGTATTTCACTGTCTGCGCAGCAGACAGTGAAATACATGTAGGGCCCCTCTTACGGGGGCCCCTGCAATGCCCATGCCAGTGGCATGGGCACTGCAGGGGCCCCCAGGGGCCCCGCGACCCCCCCTACCGCCATCCGGATCTCGGCGGTCCGACCGCCGGGATCTGGATGGCGGTAGGGGGGGTCAGAATCCCCGCGGCGGTGCAGCAAGCTGCGCCGCCGCGGAGGATTCAATGGGGCCGCGGTACACTGGCGGGACCCCGCCAGTGGTGCCGGTCCGACCGCGGCTTTACCGCCGCGGTCGGAATCCCCATTGGAGCACCGCCGGCTTGTCGGCGGTGCTCCCGCGGTCCTCCGCCCTGGCGGTCAAAGACCGCCAGGGTCAGAATGAGGGCCTATATGTCCCTGCATTTATTTTTAATTTGAGATGTGTGCATGTGTTTTTATATGCTGTTACTTAAAGGAGAAAAAATGAAAAAAATATAAAATGCTGATTTTTTTCTTCTTTTTAGCTATGTCTTTGACCCATCTCCACACTCACTGACTCTGCCCCATGCCACTCAGTGGTGCTGTCCTAACAGTTTTTATGGGTTTTAACTGCTGCATGTAAATGAAGACAGCCTGGAAATGTGCCTTTCATGCACATCCAAGGTATCTTCATTTTCCTGTAATTACAAACTAATTTGTGCACCCTGGGAACACATCCATGGTCCCCCACCACAGTTTGAAGACCTCTGCTCTAAAAGAATGAAACACAAGAACTTTCAAGCATGTTGTTCAGAAAGACCACAAGCTCAAGCATTAAGCTTCATCAAAGTCTAAATTTGACCTGGATGTTAATCTTTTCTGTACTATTCCTGTAGTAACTGAGACAAGCATGTAATTACTATGCATGGTAGAGTCAGCAAGATACTGTTCTCTTATAGGCAAAATTAATTAGAGAGACACAGGTTTCAAGGCAGGTAATTCCTTCTTTATTATGTACTGCAAATAGATAGCAACATCATTGCGGAAGCCATTTTAATCATAATTATCGCTGATTGAATCAGAAAAATAAAAACACAAAACATCGTTTGGATTTTAAATTGCTCCGATTTCAGTTGATTCAAATTCATAGTATGCAGAAAAGCATTAATAGACATTTTACTGTCAATCACATCTGTGATAAAAATGAATATGTGAATTCTGTCCCAGTGGTGAGAGCCTGCTTGTGCTCCTTGCTTAGCCTGCTTTCACTCGCAGACCAGAATTGAAACAGTATGAAAGGGCAGGTTCTGTCTGTTGAGCAGAAATCTAATAATTAATAAACGTGTTACATCTCCACTGATCAGTGATAGCTCACATTCATTGTATAGTTCCTCAGGAGAAGTAAGAGCAAGCTTCTTTCAGGTCTTCACAGGGTGAGTACCTGCGTAAGCAAGAGCTCAGTTGGAGACTGGTAAGTTATATTCAGGGTTTAAAATATTTATAAGGGCAGCAGGTGCAGCCATACGGGAACCTAGTGGATTCCAGCCCTCCCACTATGAATCTTATCCCATCTGGTCATCAGAGGCATGCTTCATCATCGGGTTGTGCTCCTCATTGGGCTGGGGTTGCCAAGCCCATCAAGCCCCTCACAGGATCACTTTGCTAAAGTGGCAATGGAGTATTTCTTCAAACTTGAGGATACTTTGGGCCAGATTTACAGGCCCCTTGCACCTCCTTGCTCCACACTGGCAACATTTTTTATGCTACTGTGGTGTTAAGGAGGCCATTTCCCTGCACCATATTTACAATGTGGTGCAACTTTATAAAGCCTTGAGCCACATTATGCCTGGGCCCAGAGGGAGGCCCAGAAAAATAGTGCAGTGAAATCTAGAAGATTTCATTGCGTCATTTTATCCATCGTTTTTAATGCCTGCACATGGCAGACGTTAAAGTGATGGACCCATATTAACCTATAGGCCTCTCTAGAGCTTTGCTGCACTAGTGCCATAATTCCATGGTGCTAATGCTACAAAGCACCACAATAGCGTCATAAATTATGACTCTACAGTGGAAACACCCGCCATGGTGCACCGTATTATAAATACAGCTCAATCATGGTGTTGTTAGTTAGGGAGACACAAGAAAAGTGGCGCATCTGGACCGATGCACCACTTTCTTGAAAATCTTGGCCCATATATGTACATGTCCAGGATACTTCAACGGGGAGTACTTTCACCCCCAGCCTGGCCTGTCTATACATGTTTTTTTTTTTAAAACATGGATTTTGGGAAATTCTAATCGCTAAAGGAAAACATCCAACGGTAGCATATGTTTATTCACAACATACTCATAATTTAGAAGAGTGAGAAATCTCAATCAAAAAAGTTTTGTAACTGAATCAATCCACTGAATCCTTATCTGAGGTTTAGCTAGACAATTGTGGAAACAGAAATATCATTTTTGGATCTCTCCATACTTATCAAAGAAGAGGTCCTGAAAACGAAGGCATTTAACAAGCGAACAGATCAGAACAGTCTACTCCTACTTAGTAATCATCAACCCCAAACACTGAGATCCAATATGTTGTTTGGTCAATCCTTAAGGACTCAGAGAAACTGTAGCCAGCTAGTAGATTATGACAAACAAGCAGTAGAGTTTACAATTAAATTATGACAAATGGATTATACAAGGATATTATCCAGAGAGCAAAGAAGAGAGCGAGAACAACAGTGACTCCTTATTAGAACCTAAAAAGCTAGTGTATCCTCTGAAACTGACATGCGTAACCACATTTTCCCTACTAGTTAATGAGGTTAAAAAATTATCAACAGAAGAGGGAACATTCTAAATATCAGGGGTTTACACCTAGACAACCTTAATTTTCATTTTAACATTCATAGAACTTGCAGGATCTCTTAGTACATACTGAATCGAGAAGGCCATAGATGGAAATAGCATAACCTGGAGCGAGGGTATTCCACCAGTTGAGGGGCACCATCCTTGTGGGCAATGTAAATGTATGTGATTTAACCATATGTACCAAGAATCTGAAGGCTGGTCCGAGTATTAAATGGCACCAACACAAACATACCATTGTAACACAAAAAACGGTGTTTACATGATTGTGTGTACTTGTGGTTTACAGTATGTGGGAATGACCACAAGAACTGTCCGCCCACATATTAATGGACGTAGAAGCTCCATTCGAAGTTGAGGAAACGCAACTGAAATATTAACCCATTCTCTAGAGAAAAAACATGGTCCTAATGACTTGGACTGAGTGATACTTGAGACAGTGGTTAAAACCTGGAAAATGCAAAGACTCATTTCGAAAAGAGACCAGAGGTGGGTGTTTAAATTAAAAGCACACATATCAGGATTGAATAATGACATTTCCTGGCTCATGCTCACAGCACATCGATGAACCAGAGACAAGGGAGAGAGACTCTGATTACTTCATTGAAGGGAAATATTCGTATATATATGACTACTAGGATTATTCACATTCCACAGTAGGGGTAAATACGATTCCATTAGATCATTTTGATAAGTTACAGCAAACACAACATGTAGAAAAATACCCCCATCTGCAATAAACAAATTAAAAAAAAACCTGCCAGATATAAATATCTCCCTACATACTCTGGAGAAAATCAACATCATGGAAAATTATCTCTTTTCCACATGAGAGTCAGGAATTCGAGCATTTTTAATGGAAGTATTCCATCTAATCTGACACCTATATGTAAAAACGCACTCACTTGTGATAGATGAATAAATACATAGCCTTCCGGATATTAAAACAAATCCCCTCACATTCTGTGCAGACAATAGATATTGTGAAAAAGTGTTTCCCTTCACTCCAATCAATATGTCAAGAGCACACAATATATCAGGTTCAGGAATCCCAGTACTTTAAATTGAAGTATTCCGTCAAATAAGGCTCCTCACAATGTCCCTTTTTTTCCTAAAGTCACAACGTTGAATTGACGAACGGGACGCGTGGATTCATCCTTCTCGCACAAATGGGACTGGCAGTGGTTGTTAAATCCAGAGGCGCGAGGAGAATGTTTCTCATCCGAGAAGGTGGTGACAGGTAGACCAGTGGTGGAGACTATCGGAAGGTCAAGTAAGCCTTCCTGACCTTGTCAGGCACACCGTCAATGAGTTTGACTATCGACTGATTATATGAATGCTAGTGTGAACGGGGTGCACACATATTTTCTGCAAGTCTTGTGTGTGAATAACAACGCACCACAATGCTGTTAATCTGTAAACTGCAAGGCTGATGACCTATAAAGGGGAGAGAGATTACACTTACTGTGCTGTCCACTGCTTTAACAATTAAGGCCTACAGAAATAGATGAATGACAAAGCATGACCAAGTGTATCGGATTTTAAATAAGAACAATCAGTTTATGCATATATATGTTGTTGTGCATCATGAATGTTGGTTTGTGTGTAATATGTGATGTAATATATGTTTATTTATAAATGACATCATGTTCTTGTTTTAACTTCATATCTTAGTTAATGTGATACAGTATTCTCATTGTAGTCTGTTATTTATTTCTGAATTTGTGTGTGTTAGAATCTCATTACATAAGCGGCTGTACAGGCTCTCGAGTGTGTAAGGACTGGCAGTTGGAGACTGGCTTCGGACCTGAACAGACACTGATTGCTGTTGTGGATCTTTGGAATAAAGAACTAACTTAAACCATCAACTATCCGAGGAGATTATTTCCTGTGGAGAATCTAACAGAACTGAGACACTAGTTGTACCTCTACATATAATGGTACCAGGAGTGGGGTACATTTCCACATTTCCTACTGCAAGGAGTGTCGATCCACCGACCAGTACAGAAGCCTGCTCAGCATTTACAGGGCGGGAAAATATATATATATATATATATATATATATATATATATATATATATATATATATAAAAGTAAGATAAATCTGAACAAGGTTCAAGGTATCATTGTTTATTACCTTTGCTGTGTGTGGCGTTTGCTAAGGACGTTGTGTTGTTGCCTGGATACCTGGTCGAAGCAGAGAGCGAGGTGGATTTCGTCACTGCGGCTCGCTCTCAGCCCATCACTTAGCTGTGACGTACCAGCTAAGAGACACGTGTCGCATGTGTGAATCGATTCGCTGTTTGACGCTCACTGGTTGCCTGGTTACTGCGTCGAGAGATCGTGATGCTGCCTAATGCTCACCCATTGCCAGGATACCATGTTGAGGGATAGTGAGAAAGTTACTCTCTCAAGGGATAGTGACATTGTTTAACACTTATATTTGGCAGCTTGTTCATTGTGACGCATAGGCGGAGAGAGACGCTGTGACTCATATGCTGTGAGATGCTGCGTCCATTCAGAGTGAAGTGTGTGATTTTGTGCACACCTTGAATCGTGCTTTTTTCCAGCGAAACGACCAAATAAAGGGGAAATACATATTTTTAGTGTTGTTTCGCGGTTCAACTTCCAGAACAGTGTACTTTGGCATTTCCTTTCGAGCTGAGTAGCCATGGACAAATCATTTCTGCAGGAATTAAGCATATTGGTTGTATATGGTGATGTCAGCACTACATTGCTTTTGACTTTCAGAACTATTGTATTTCTTTATGATAGTGGATGACAGTGTTTGCAATTACGTTTCCAGTGCATTACAAGTTTACAGTAGCAACTATACTTTCCATATTAGTAGTAAGAGTTGAATATGTAACTAAAAGTATATTAATTATGACAGGCATTTATGTGACTGAATTTTGCAAACTTTGACAACAGTATGACCTCAAGTCAGACAGTAGTTCAACCTCCACCTTTCCCACAGAAGGCAGGTAAACCAGAGATAAAGTGGAGTGAATGGCTAAGAAACTTTGAAAATGATCTCACAGCTATTGATGCCAATTAATTTCCCCCAACCAGGAAATTGGTACTTCTTTTCAATCATTTGGGTATTGCAGGGCAATGAGTGTTTGATAACTGACCAGCCATTTCTCCACCTTTAGATGAAGATGCAGTTTGGAATGTTTAAGTAGAGGGGAAGGAAAATATCAAAAAACAGTACTCAGATGAACCGAATGTGTTGTTGGAGAGATTTAATTTTGCAATATGCAAATAGTCGGTTGATGAGTCAGTGGAAGAGTACATAGCTACTCTGCGTGTGCTGGCTGTGAAATGTGATTTTGGTGGCAATTTTGATGTGTATATTAAGGATCAGTTTGGCTTTCATTGCTGCTCAAAGAAAATACAGGAGTGTCTCTTAGCTTGTTGCAATCCTTCTTTGGAAGAAACTGTTGACTTAGCGAAGGCTATTGAAAGATCTATTGTTACTTCAAACGTAGTGGGCAGTCAAAATGGGCATCCTATGGTCAGTAATGTTATGGATGATTCTAATGTGTGTTTTATTCTGTTACGGATACGTTTGTTAAACAAAGGAAGGGGCAGCCATAATTTACCAGGTCCTGTTATCAATGCGGTTCTCGTAATCACATTGGAAACAGCACTTTGTGCCCTTCGTTGGGAAAGAAGTGTTTGAAATGTCATAAAGTAGGTCATTTTCAATCAGTATGAGGACAATTTGGCCCTGGCAATAAGAAGTCATTCAGCGGAGCCAAATTGAAAATGAGTAAAATCTATACGCAGTACACGGATAATTTGACTCAAGACTGCTTGACTGAATTATCTAATGTTGTTCTAACTGTAGAACTACCTAAAATAAATGATACTAAAGTAGTCAGGCACATCACGGGCCCCATTTGTGAGGCACTTATTGATTCTAAGAAAGTATCTGTTATGGCAGACTCAGGGGCACAGTTACGATTTTGGCAGACAGAACTTACTTCAATTTATGGTCTATCACAAAAGATAAGTGCTGACATCAGTCCTAAGGCATTTGGGGATCAATATATTGAGCTGATTGGCTTCTTTTGGGCCACCAGAAATATACATAGCTACTAAGGGAGGGATATTGTAGGATGGAAAGATTTGGCCAATCTAGGTATAGTGCTACGTCCAGGACATGATACTCCTATTATTTTAGGAGAGATGCCAAACTTCGAGGATAAAAGTTCTATTATGTCTGTAATGTCTACAACTTCAGTACCAGAACATATCATATCTAAATTTCCAAACATGTTTGTTGATGAAGTTGGGACGGTGCAGGGTTTTGAGCATGCCATTAGGCTTAAAAAAGGGGCTACCCCTATTATGCACAAAGTCAGACCAGTACCTATATCTGTTAGAAAACAGTTGAAGGATCTACTTGACAAATTAGTGATAGAAGGTATAATTGCACCTACTGACATTTCAGAGTGGGCTTCACCGATTGTTATTACAAAAAAAAAAAACGGTGATCTCTGGCTGTGTGTTGAATTGGGATCCCTCAATAAAAATGTATTAGTGGATTGTCATCCGTTTCCACATATTCAAGAATTTATAACCAGTGTTGGAAATTTGAAGTATCTTTCAATCATAGATTTGCATTCAGAGTACCACCAAATTCAGCTGAGTGAGAATTCTCAGGAACTTACTACGTTTGTAACCCCTTATGGTGCTTTTAAATATATCAGATTGCCATTTGGGTTAGCTTCAGCAGCAAGCATGTTCCAGAAGATGATGGGTTCATTATTTGGCGAGATAAGCAATGTCTGAGCTTTTCAAGATGATATTCTTGTACATACTGAAAGCACTGAAGAACATAGGCAAGTTCTTGAGACAGTGTTTTGTATCTTAAAGGATTGAGGCATAACCATCAAAACTGAGAAATGCTAATTCATGGTTGAAAAAGTGGAATACTTAGGACATACCATCTCAGATGAGGGCATAAAACCAGAGTTTTATAATTTAGAGGCAATTAAGAATGCTCCTCCCGTACTAATAAGGATGAATTACGTTCATTCCTTGGACTTTGTGGGTATTACTCAAGGTTCATTTACGGGTATGCCTTGATGATTCAACCTCTTAGGTCCTTGATTAAAAAAGGCAGTACATTTGTTTGGGATAGTCAAGTAATTAATGCTTTTGAAAACATAAAACAAGTGGTATTATCTGCTTCTGCATTGAAGTTGTCTGTTGCGTCAGGAAAATCGTTCATAACGGCAGACGCAAGTCTCAAAGGTCTTGCAGCAGTTTTTGGTCAGTGTGGCAACGGACCAAACACTGTGCTTTTGCTTCCAGAGCACTTTCAGCAGTGGAAGAGAATTATAGCACTATCGAAAGAGAAGCGCTAGCCTGTGTTTGGGCAGTACATACATTCAGAACTTATACTTGTGGTACCAGTTGTGACATTTACACTGACCATAAACCATTAGTATTCCTATTAAGTGGACAATGGGTTAGGTAATGTGTTTGCCCGTCTTGTGCGACTACTCTTGAAATTTCAGGAATATAGGCCCTCATTACAACACTGGCAGAAAATCCCGCTTACCGCTGTGCAGAAGACTGCCAACACACCGCTGCGGCGGCGATATCCGCTACAGCTATTACGACTCACAGCTCGGAATCTGCCAAAATTTAGACACCCACACAAGTCCGACACACCAAAGGTCAGTGATAAACTGGCGATAACAAAACCTCCACCATCACGCCAACAGGAATACGCCCACACTATCACGACCCACGAATCCACGCGGCGGTCTTTCAGCCACGGTATTCCATTGGCGGTACACACTGCCATGCTCAAAATACACACACATTTACAAAACACAACCACATTGGACAATTCAAAATACACACACCTGATACACATACACACACCACTCCCACACACCCAATACAATATAAAACACACACCCACATCACCCACAAGCCCTTACGACCAAAATAGCGACAGAAGGCCAGAGAGAGACACCACCATCAAGAAACTAGCATCCACAGGCAATCAACACCATCACTCACACAACATCCACGCACCTCACACAACACACACAAACACATCCCCTCACACATCACAACACACACCACCTCACACATCACCCACACCACCCCATGGCACCGCAAAGACACCCCAGGTTTTCTGAGGAGGAGCTCAGGGTCATGGTGGAGGAAATCATACGGGTAGAGCCACAGCTATTCGGATCACAGGTGCAGCACACCTCCATAGCTATGAAGATGGAGCAATGGCACAGAATCGTGGACAGGGTCAACGCAGTGGACCAGCATCCAAGAACACGGGATGACATCAGGAAGAGGTGGAACGACTTACGGGGGAAGGTGCGTTCTGTGGTCTCAAGACACCAGATTGCAGTTCAGAGGACTGGTGGCAGACCCCCACCTCCTCCCCCACAACTAGCAACATGGGAAGAGCAGGACTTGGCTATACTGCATCCTGAGGGCCTCGCAGGAGTAGCTGGAGGAATGGACTCTAGTAAGTCAATTCTTAAATACCATACCCCCAACCCTACCTTCTTGCTATCACATACCTCCACTCTCACCCTCACCCCCATCACTCCAACACCTCACATATGTCCCACTATCACCAACTACCCATCCCAACACCAAGCAAAAACAAAGCATGGACACCCATCACCAAAGCATGTCCACTACAGATACCCACACAGACCCCAAAACAATTATCACACAAGGTCATACACAAGAATGTAAGACTGGGTTACAGGGTCACCCACCCATTGCACACAATGGCACACACAGATCCAATAATCATGCCCTTACTCCCCTGCAGGACCCCTACCCAACTTCACCGGACAGGAGGGTCCAGACATGTCCACCCCCCCACAGAAGAGGCCCACAGTGATGACAGCAGCTCTGTCCAACTGGATCTAGATGAACAGCCCGGCCCATCTGAGACCTCGGGACAGTCGGTTCCCCTCACACTGGCACATGCCACCACAGAGCCTCCCCCCTCTGGAAACACCAGCACAGCACCCACCCAGCGGGCCCATACCTCTGTCCCCAGGACACATCAAGCAGCAGTGTGTCCACCACTACAGGGAACCCAGGCAAAACCAACACCCCAAGAACAGCAGGGACCTGGGGGCAGTGGCAGTGGGCACATGGTTCAGGAGACAGAGGCACAGGAAAACCAGGGAACTGGGAGGTCTGCTGTGTGACAGGGGGAGGACAGGCCCAGGGAACCCACTCTCCACAAGGCCCTCTCCAACATCATGGGAGCGTACCATCATTCCCAGGAGACGATGGCAACGGTACTGGCCAAGTTTCAGGAGACCCAGCGGCTGCAGGAGGAACAGTATTTGGGGATCAGGGAGGAACTCAAGTCCATCAACACCACCCTGGTCACCATTGTAGGGGTGCTGAAGGACCTTGTGAACACCAGGAGGGACACTGTGGCACATCAAGGGGCCCCTGACACTAGCCTGGACGATGAACTGCCCACCACCTTTGCCGGCTCTAGTGGACAGGAGGCACCACCACAGGACCACGACACCAGCACCCCACCCCCTGCAGATGGAGAACCACCCTGCAAACGGTCCCTGAGATCCAGGGCAAAGACAGAGAGCAATGCCAAGACCCCCGCCAAGAAATGAGACCACCCTGAATATCATCCTTCTGTCCCACCTTGTCACCCCGTCCATCCTTAAACTGCCCTAGCTCCACTTCCTATGCCCCTTTGGACAATGCACCTGTGAGACTAATAACTGGACTCTGCCATGGACTTTCCTCCACCATCACCCCTGACCCTTTTACAACCCCCTTCACTATTTTACACTTAAATAAACACCCTTGAATCACAAATCAAGCTGGAGTCAGTCTGTGCTTTCACTAATATGTATTTGCAATAACCCAGGAAAATAGCAATGTCCTTTGTATTGTCAACATACCTATGTCACACAGCTCTATTCCATGAGGTAACATAGCAGAGGTCACACAGTGGGACCCACATCTGTGAAATGGAAAGGCAAAGTGACAGGTCAGGGTCCATACACTGGGTGAAAGTGACAGACATATGATAGGTGTAACAATTTTATCAGATGTAGGAGGTAGTGATGTCTTCTTACCTGTGTCTCACTGGAAGTATTGCTGGATCACGTTGTTTCTGTTGTCAATATCCTCTTCTTCTGCCTCCTCTTCTTCACTGTCCACAGGCTCCACAGCTGCCACAAGACTTCCTTCTGGACCATCCTCCTGCAGAAAAGGCACCTGTCATCGCAAAGCCAAGTTGTGCAGCATACAGCAGGCCACGATGATCTGGCACACCTTCTTTGTTGAGTAGTACAGAGAACCACCTGTCATATGGAGGCACCAGAACCTGGCTTTCAGGAGGCCGAAAGTCCTTTCTATCACTCTCCTAGTTCTCCCATGTGCCTCGTTGTAACGTTCCTCTGCCCTTGTCCTGGGATTTCTCACTGGGGTCAGTAGCCATGACAGGTTGGAGTACCCAGAGTCACCTGCAAATGTCGAGGGACAACTGTTATGCACACACTAACCCTTAGGGACAACCCCAGACCCAGACAACTATTCTCACGGTATAGGGTCCTTGTCCTCACCTATTAGCCACACATGGTGCCTCTGGAGTTGCCCCATCACATAAGGGATGCTGCTATTCCTCAGAATGTAAGCGTCATGCACTGATTCTGGAAACTTGGCGTTCACATGGGAGATGTACTGGTCGGCCAAACACACCATCTGCACATTCATTGAATGATAGCTCTTCCGGTTTCTGTACACCTGTTCACTCCTGCGGGGGGACCAAGGCCACATGTGTCCCATCAATGGCACCTATGATGTTGGGGATCTGTCCCAGGGCATAGAAGTCACCTTTCACTGTAGGCAAGTCCTCCACCTGAGGGAACACGATGTAGCTGTGCATGTGTTTCAGCAGGGCAGACAACACTCTGGACAACACGTTAGGGTGCATAGGCTGGGACATCCCTGATGCTATGGCCACTGTTGTTTGAAAAGACCCACTTTCCAGGAAATGGAGTACTGACAGGACCTGCACTAGAGGGGGGGATTCCTGTGGGATGGCGGATAGCTGACATCAGGTCTGGCTCCAACTGGGCACACAGTTCATGGATTGTGGCACAATCAAGTCTGTAGGTGACTATTGCATGTCTCCCTTCCATTGTCGAAAGGTCCACCAGCGGTCTGTACACCGGAGGATGCCGCCATCTCCTCACCTGCCCCAGCGGACGTGCCCTATGGATGAGAACAGCGAGCACAGAGTCAGCCAACACTGAGGTAGTAAAAAAAGAATGTAATTGCACACATTTGTCAATACGCTATGTGCCTGTCTTTGTGTGCATTCAAGGCCTAGATATGTGTGACGCATATAAAAGTAATGCAATGTGGCCCCCTGAAATGGCGGCTGCCTGACCTGTAATGTAGGACAAGGGGATATGAGGTAACTGCGCTTGCGTTGTACACCGTTGCGGTAGGCAGTCAAACACCGCAGCGCAATCCTGCATTAGTTAACATTGGACCCTATGGGTCCCAGGAGCCAATGACGATGTACTCCGGCGGTGACGGTACGCACCTCCGCAGACGTCACCACCATTTTCTGTCTGTTCACTCACTTGATACCTGATCTTCAACAGGAGAGGACCTACACTGCAAGTGATGCTGTGACCTCAGTCTGGAAGCGACAATGGCTCATGTGTCAGGGGAAAGGGCCCCTGCCTTCACAGCGGAGGAGTAGGAGAAACTAGTGGATGGGGTCCTCCCCCAGTACACGCTACTCTACGGTCCTCCAGACAAACAGGTGAGTACACTGTGAATATGCTGTAAGGGCAATGCCTGTTTGGAGGGGTGTGGATGGAAGATAGGGGGGGTGGGATGAGGCCTGCATGATCGGACGGTGTGTGTATGTGTGTCAGGGCAAGGGTGGGAACGAGAGACAATGACTGTGACGGTCCGGACGGTTAAAGATTTTCCTTTTCCCCTGTACTATTCCTGTAGTTCAGCGTTAACCAGAAGAAGGATATTGGGCGTGCCATCGCCAAGAACGTCCGGACCCTGGGGGTCCACCATAGACAGAGCACCTACTGCCGTAAAAGATGGGAGGACATTCGCCGCTGGAGCAAGAAGACGGCGGAGGCCTAGCTGGGGATGGCCTCCCAACGTGGGACGGGTGACCGTCACACAATGACCCCCCTGATGCTCCGGATCCTTGCGGTGGCATATCCGGAGTTGGATGTGTGCTTGAGGGCCTCACAGCAGCCACAAGGGGGTGAGTACCGTCACATCCGTCTAACTCTGCGCGCATTGGAGGTGTCTGGGTGGGGGAGGTGGGCAGTGAGTTCCCCTAGGCTAGGGTGAGCTTTGTAGGCAAGGACCCATTTGTGAGGCAGGCTAAGTGGCACCCCAGCCCCACCAGTGGAAAGAGCCAACTACACCTAGTCAGACTCCTGTGACCTCATTTGTGTGCAGCAATTGGGCATAGGCCTTGTACCCCATGTCCCTGTGATGAATTAGGGAACTCTAAGTGCATGGCATTGTGCAGAGGGCTGCTGTGTCAGTAGTGTCCGCTAAAGGTAGCGGTATTGCATGCACTGAACATGTCTTTATTCTTTCTTCCCCCCCTTTTTGTGGTCTCCCTGTTCTTGTGTGCATTAGCATCATGAGGTGGAGGAGCAGTGCCACCGGAGCAGGAAGGAGCTGCATCCCACATGGCCCTGGAGGGCGAGACAACAGAGTCAGAAGTCACCAATGGGCCGGAGGGCGAAGGGAGCTCCATGGCGGGGACAGGAGCAGAGATCAGCAACACCGATTCCTCCCGTAATGGGAGCTCCCTCGCGGTGGCGGGCCCCTCTGTGCCCACCGCATCTACAGGTACAGCTGCCACCCCGCCTACCAGCACCGCCCTCCCAGCAGCCCCTCAGTGTGTGTCCTGTGGCTACTCACCCAGGAGGGTGGGCATCTCCTTCGCCCCAGGCACCTCAGGCCCTGCCCCAGTCAGCCCTGCTGCCCTCAGTGAGGAGGCCATTGACCTCCTGCGATCCCTCACTGTTGGGCAGTCTATCATTCTGAATGCCATCCAGGGTGTAGAGAGGCAGTTGCAACAGACAAATGCATACCTGGAGGGTATTCATTCTGGTCAGGCAGCCCAACAGTGAGCATTTCAGGCTCTGACCTCAGCACTGATGGCAGCCATTGTCCCTGTGTCCAGCCTCCCCGCTCCAACTTCCTCCACCCAGACCCAATCCCCTGTACCGCAGCCTATCCCAAGCACACCATCAGACCAGCATGCACACACCTCAACACACAAGGGTGGCTCTGGCAAACATAAGCACCACACATCCCACAGGCACTCACACAAGCATCATACCCATGCAGACATACCAACATCCACTGCCTCCACTGTGTCCCCCTCCTCCATGTCTCCCTCCTCCCCCCCTGTCGAGTCTCCACTCACACCTGCATGCACTGCATCTTCAGCCACTACCTCCATCACCAGCACGCCCATCACCACACACCGCTCACGTGCACTCACCACACCACTACCATTCACACATCCCCTGTGTCCTCTCCCAGTGTGTCAGTGAGCCCTCCTCCCAAAGTACAAAAACACAGGCACCCACCCACCCAACAGCCATCCACCTCACAACAGCCTCCAGCCCATGCACCTTCACCCAAAGTCAGCAAACGAACACCTCCTGCAACCAGTACCTCTTCCTCCACTCCCAAACCCCCTCCATCTACCCATCCCAGTGTGTCTAAAAAACTTTTCCTGTCAAACCTTGACCTCTTCCCTTCACCTCCCCCACTGCAGTGTCCCAAGGAGCGAGGTCAAGGTCATTGCCCCACCTCCTAAACAGAAAAAGTTGTCCACATCCCAGAGGGAGAAGGCCAAAACACCTGCCACCAAGGGCTCAGGCAAGACAATTGTTGGTAGTGGCAAGACAGCTGCGCCTCCATCGAAGATGGGGAAGGGCCTAAAAATGAAAGGCAAGTCAATGTCGCCGCCAACCTGCACGGCGGACAAGACCGCCACCGGCACCGCCCCATGCACCGCTGCCATGGACACCGCTGTCAGCATCCCAGATACTGAGCCCTTCACCAGCACCGCAGACACTGTGCCCTTCAGCAGCACCGCAGTCAGTGAGATAACCACCAGCACCACCGCTACTGACACCACCGCCAGCACCGCAGTCAGTGAGCCTCCCACCAGCACCGCCGCTACTGACACCGCCGCCAGCACCGCAGTCAGTGAGCCAGCCACCAGCACGGCAGTCAGTGAGCCAGCCACCAGCACGCAGTCAGTGCAGCCGCCACCAGCACCGCCGCAACAATGACCGCCACCAGCACTGCCGCAACAATGACCGCTGTAAGCACCGCCGCAACAATGACCGCCGCAAGCACTGCCGCTACTGACCCCGCCACCAGCACCGCCAGCGGCCCCGCGTCATCCTGAGCCAGTGGCACCACCGCAGACATGGCTGCCATCCCCAGTGGTCATTCGTACGAGGCTGGTGGTCAGTTCCAGGGGCCTGGGCAGCTTGCATGTTGCACCACCGTCAGTGGAGATTCACATCCACTACCTCAGTCCTTGGCAGGATGAAGCACTCTGGGCACAAAGCCCCCTCCAGAACCAGTGGAGTATCACATCCACTGCCTCAGTCCTTGGCAGGATGAAGCACTCTGGGCACAAAGCCCCCTCCAGAACCAGTGGAGTATCACATTCACTACCTCAGTCCTTGGAAGGATGAAGCACTCTGGGCACAAAGCCCCCTCCAGAACCAGTGGAGTATCACATCCACTACCTCAGTCCTTGGCAGGATGAAGCAATCTGGGCACAAAGCCCCCTCCAGAACCAGTGGAGTATCACGCTAACTACCTCAGTCCTTGGCAGGATGAAGCTCTCTGGGAACAAAGCCCCCTCCAGAACCAGTGGAGACTGTTATCCACTGTGGCTTTGCACTCCCCAGGATAGAGCAGTGGGTAACCCACCCACTGGAGAGACTTGAGAGACTGTGCCTTTGCACTCCCCAGGATAAAGCAGTGGGAAACCCACCCACTGGAGAGACTTGAGAGACTGTGGCTTTGCACTCCTCAGGATACATAAATGGGCATGGAGCCCCCTCGTGGAGATGTCATTGTGCACTCATCCGGCTGAGGTGCCCCACCTTCCCTTCCCCCTGAGGTGCCTGTTTTATTTCGATCTGATGCCCCTGCATTGTTCTCTCCGTTTTGATCGGGTATCGAGTGTGGGCCTCGCCCATGCATTTTGGGCCCAGTGGTCCACGATCGATATAGGTGCAGTACCTGGACTTGAATTCTTGGTGTACATAATTGTTTATAGTGTAAATACATTTTTGACTAATGGATAACTCTTGATTACAATGGTTACAATAATTTCCTTTTGTCCTTCAGGGGGGCTTGGGGGGTGTAAATGTAATGTTGCAGCATGTATTGGTGTGTATGTTGTTGTGGGTGGGGGTGTGGGTGTTGCATGTTGCGTGTGTGTGTCACTCTCTTTTCCCTCCCCCTCCCCTGTGTTGTAGGTGCAGTACTCACCGTGGTCGTCGCCGCATTGTTTGTGCTCCTGGTAGAGGAGCAGGAAGACAATCACAGGGAGGATTTAGAGTTCAGGTTCCATGGCGTCCTGGTTCCTCATGGGTTGTGCAGAGGTGAGTGTTTTCCCTTCCAAGTCCTGTTTCCGCCGTGTTTTTGTTCGCATTGAATCCGCCCCGGAAAAGGTGGCAGATTGGCCTCTCATAATAGTGTGGGCGGTACATTGTCTTCCGCCTGTCTGTTGGCGATGACCGCCATGCTGTGTTTTGTACTGCCGTTGTGGTCGGAGTGTTAAAGCGGCTATCTATGTTGGCGGTTTCCGCCATGGTCATAATTAAAAAATGTTCACCGCCGGCCTGTTGGCGGTTTTACCACCGCTTTACCACCGACCGCCAGGGTTGTAATGAGGGCCATAATCTTGAGGTGAATTATGTGACTGGTGGGAAAAATGTTTAGGCAGACTGTCTGTCTCGTATGCCGTTACCATTTTCACCCAATAATTGTGAAGACCAAGACACTGAATGCGTGGTAGGTTTGCTTGATATAGTTTCAGCATCTGAACATTTCTTTTCAGAGGAGGACTGGAATTTGGCAATGTCCAAAGATGTAACTCTGACATAAGTTCTATATTACATCAAGCATGGTTGGCCTTTAGCTAAAAATCACATAGTTGACATTGGAAGTTATAGTCAAATAGCAATGGAATTGTCTTGCGAGAATGGAATTTGTATGAGGGGTTCTGTTTGTGTTCCACCGTGCGACTTGAGAGATAGGATTATTAAAACTGCACATGATGGTCACTTAGGAGTTTCAGCCACCTGTAAGAGATTGAAAGAAAGGTATTGGTGGCCTGGGTTGGACAAACAAGGTTCCAATTTCATTGATAATTGTCCACACTATATTGGTTCGGACAAACATTGGAGAAGCACTACTAAACCTTTGCATACTGTTTCCTTCCCTGATAAGGCTTGGGATAAAATAGCTATGGATTTTTCGGGACCTTTCCATTTTTACCAAGGGACATGAGATATTTAATTGTTGCCATAGACTATTTTTCCAAATGGACTTATGATTCATTTGTAGAGCTGGCAAATACAGATTCTGTAATATTGTTTCAGGAAAACCTTTTTCTGTTAGAAGGTGTACCTTCAGCTGTTGTTACAGACAATGGTGTGCATTTTGTTTCTAAAAAAAATGGAACGTTTTATGGAGAAGTTCAATATCAAACATTCACAGTTAACGTTATATAGTCTAGCATGCAATGGTTTGGTTGAGAGAACCAACCGTATTTTGAAGGAGGGGATTCAAACTGCCTTAGCGGCTAATGTAAATGTTTCTGCTATCCTTAAAGAGAAAATTTGGACATTCTCCACCACACCTCATTCCACAACAGGTATTTACCCATTTACAGATCTAAATTGTTACCTTCTTGGTTGGCTGACTCATTAATGAGCAAGTTCAAGTCTTCATATATGGGTCTGAATAATTTACAACACAGAGTCGTAGACAAACAATTGGTACAGAAGTGTAACTGTGATGTCAGAAATAATGTTAAAGATACAGAAATTATTGTACATGGTTGGGTATTGATTAAGAAACCTCAAAGAGTTCTTAAACGGGAATCGAGGTTTTCTTTGCCAATGAAGGTTATCAATGTTACCAAAGCTTCAGTGCTGCTAGAAGGCAAGGTTTGGTGGAATAGGAATAACATTGAATCAATGTCTGTATCACAAGCTGAAAGTTTTAGAAAAGTATATACTGGCAGGGATGGAGATGCCAATTCCAACAGCATGTTGTTCAATGATGTTCCAGTAAGGAATGTGGGTCACAATAAACTGGGTTCAGAGATGTCTGCTAGTCACTGTGTGTTAGAAATGGGGTTTTTGGTTGGCAGTCAGGTTACCCCCTGTCCAAGCAAAAGCCCTCACTCTAGTCAGGGTAAGTCACACACAATCCAAGATTATCCTGTGCCCACCCTCTGGTAGCTTGGCACGAGCAGTCAGGCTTTACTTAGAAGGCAATGTGTAAAGTATTTGTGCAATAAATCATACAATACCACCATATAGCACCACAAAAATACACCACACAGTGTTTAGAAAAATATATAATATTTATCAGGATAATTGTAGGTCAAAAAGAATAAGGTTGCAATGGAAAATTGTAGAAATATCACGAAAAAGTGATATAAAGTGTCTTAAGTCTTTAGAATATAAACAAAGTCTCTTTCAAGCACAAGTACCTGGTTGGGAGTGGAAAAATCTCCTCAGAGGGCCACAAGAGAAGAGGTGCGTGGAAAAAGGGTGTGTGCGTCGATTTCCCCCCAGCACACACAGACTTGCGTCGTTATTTTCCACGCGGGGAAGTCGGCGTAGTTTTCCGGTGCGCGGACAGTCTCTTTCTGTGGATCGCGGGGATTACCAGATGTCCCGGGTCTGTGCGTGGATTTTCCTGCTTGTTCTCCGGCTGCGCATCGGTCTGCGGGGCTGCGCGTCGAAATTACGATCTCACGGCAGGCGTCGCGTCGATTTCTCCTCTAGACTTCGATCTGCGGGGCTGCGCGCTGAAATTACGATCTCACGACAGGCGTCGCGTCGATTTCTCCTCTAGAGGTCGGGCGGCGTTGTCCTTGCGAGGCCGTGCGTCGGATCTTCGATCGTCCCAAGAGCGTCGCGTCGATCAGCGTCGGAGTGCAGCGTTTTTCTCGCCGCGAAACAAGCTGTGCGTCGAAATTTACGGCGCACGGAGCGTCCAAGTAAAAGAGGGAAGTCTTTTTGGTCCTGAGACTTCAAGGAACAGGAGGCAAGCTCTATCCAAGCCCTTGGAGAGCACTTTCACAGCCAGACAAGAGTTCAGCAAGGCAGCAGGGCAACAGCAAGGCAGCAGTCCTTTGTAGAAAGCAGGCAGGTGAGTCCTTTGAGCAGCCAGGCAGTTCTTCTTGGCAGGATGTAGTTTCTGGTTCAGGTTTCTTCTCCAGCAAGTGTCTGATGAGGTAGGGCAGAGGCCCTGTTTTATACCCAAATGTGCCTTTGAAGTGGGGGAGACTTCAAAGAGTGGTTAAGAAGTGCACCAGGTCCCCTTTCAGTTCAATCCTGTCTGCCAGGGTCCCAGTAGGGGGTGTGGCAGTCCTTTGTGTGAGGGCAGGCCCTCCACCCTCCCAGCCCAGGAAGACCCATTCAAAATGCAGATGTATGCAAGTGAGGCTGAGTACCCTGTGTTTGGGGTGTGTCTGAGTGAATGCACAAGGGGCTGTCAACCAAGCCCAGCCAGACGTGGATTGTAAGGCACAGAAGGATTTAAGTGCAAAGAAATGCTCACTTTCTAAAAGTGGCATTTCTAGAATAGTAATATTAAATCCGACTTCCCCAGTCAGTAGGATTTTGTATTACCATTCTGGCCATACTAAATATGACCTTCCTGCTCCTTTCAGATCAGCAGCTGCCACTTCACCAGTGTATGAGGGCAGCCCCAATGTTAGCCTATGAAGGGAGCAGGCCTCACAGTAGTGTGAAAACGAATTTAGGAGTTTTACACTACCAGGACATATAACTTACACAGGTACATGTCCTGCCTTTTACCTACACAGCACCCTGCCCTAGGGGTTACCTAGGGCACACCTTAAGGGTGACTTATATGTGGAAAAAGGGGAGTTCTAGGCTTGGCAAGAACTTTTAAATGCCAAGTCGAGGTGGCAGTGAAACTGCACACACAGGCCTTGCAATGGCAGGCCTGAGACAAGGAAAAGGGGCTACTTAAGTGGGTGGCACAACCAGTGCTGCTGGCCCACTAGTAACATTTAATTTACCAGCCCTATGCACATAAAGTGCACCTTACTAGGGACTTATAAGTAAATTAATAGTCCAATCAGGTATGATTCCAGGTTACCATGTTTTAGGGGAGAGAGCATATGCACTTTAGCCCTGGTTAGCAGGGGTAAAGTGCGCAGAGTCTATAAACCAGCAAAAACAGTGTCCAAAAAGTGGAGGGAGGCAGGCAAAAAGTTAGGGGTGACTACCCTAAGGCTGTCAGGTCTAACATGTGTCCCCCCCAGCTGAAAGTGGGGAGAGCTACCCGATCTCCTGGGAGCTCTCATCGCTAAGGCGGAAGTACCTGGAGAGACCATCAGCATTGGCGTGGTCAACCCCTGGGCGATGTTCCACCGTAAAGTCCATCCCCTGTAGGGAAATGGACCACCTCAAGAGTTTTGGATTCTCACCCCTCATCTGCATGAGCCATCTGAGGGGTCTGTGGTCTGTCTGAACCCGGAAGTGAGTCCCAAACAGGTAGGGTCTTAGCTTCTTCAGTGCCCAGACCACAGCAAAAGCTTCTCTCTCAATAGCACTCCACCTCTGTTCCCGTGGTAATAGCCTTCTGCTAATAAAGACTACCAGTTGATCTCTGCCCTCCTCATTCAGCTGTGCTAGGACTGCCCCTATGCCATGCTCTGAAGCGTCTGTCTGCACGATAAATTCCTGGGAGTAGTCCAGGGCCATGAGCACGGGGGCCGTGCACATGGCTTCCTTCAGGGCGTCAAAGGCTTTCTGACAAGCCTCTGTCCAATTCACCAACCTAGGTTGTTTCTTCAAAGTGAGTTCTGTCAAGGGTGTTACAATGGTACCATAGCCCTTGACAAATCTGCGGTAGTATCCTGTGAGGCCTAGAAAGGCTCTCACCTCAGTCTGCGTTCGTAGTGGTTGCCAGGTCTTGATAGTTTCAATCTTGGCCTGGAGTGGCTGCACCTTGCCACCACCCACTAGGTGTCCCAAGTACACCACGGAACCCTGCCCAATCTGGCACTTACTAGCCTTGATGGTCAGGCCTGCCTGTTGCAGGGCCTGAAGCACCTCCTTGAGGTGAAGCAGGTGTTCCTCCCAGCTGGAACTGTAGACAGCTATGTCATCCAGGTAGGCTGCACAGAAGGCATCCTTGCCAGCTAGGACCCCGTTAACCAACCGTTGGAAGGTAGCGGGGGCATTTTTCAACCCAAACGGCATCACCCGGAACTGGTAATGGCCATCAGGGGTTGAAAATGCGGATCTTTCCTTAGCCCCCTCAGTCAGGGCGATCTGCCAGTACCCTGAAGTAAGATCAAACGTACTCAGGAACTTGGCAGCGCCTAGCCTGTCGACGAGCTCATCAGCTCGGGGGATGGGGTGAGCATCAGTCCGTGTGACTGAGTTGAGACCCCGGTAGTCCACACAGAACCGGAGTTCTGGCTTCGCACCTGGGGCAGTAGCCTTAGGGACCAACACCACTGGGCTGGCCCAGGGACTACTGGATTTCTCGATAACCCCTAGAGTCAACATCTTGGAGACCTCCTCCTTGATGCTGGCCTTCACCTTATCCGACAACCTGTAAATTTTGTTCTTCACAGGGAGACTGTCACCAGTGTCAATATCATGAACACAGAGGTGGGTCAGTCCAGGAGTAAGGGAGAACAGGGGGGAGAACTGCTCCAACAGCTCATAGCAGTCTCCTTTCTGGTTTAGAGTCAGGGAGTCAGACAGAATGACCCCGCTTACTGACCCATCACCTTCTTGGGGCAGAGAGGAGGTTGGGGAGAGGTTCACTCTCCTCTTCCATTCCTTCATCTGTGACCAGAAGCATGTTGATCTCCGACCTCTCAAAATGAGCTTTTAGTCGGTTCACATGGAGCACCCTTAGGGGATTCCTAGGGGTTTGGAGGTCCACTAGGTAAGTGGCCTCCCCTTTCCGCTCCTTTATTTCAAATGGGCCAGACCAGCGGTCCTGGAGAGCTCTGGGCTCTACTGGCTCCATTACCCACACTTTGTCTCCAGGTTGAAACTCTACCAGGGTGGCCTTCTGGTCATACCAGTGTTTCATTACCTCTTGACTGGCCTCAAGGTTACTTTGGGCCTCTTTCCAGAAGCGGGTCATCTGGTTGCGGAGGGCCAACATATAGCTGACCACATCCTGAGGGGGTGTCTTTGGAGCTTTCTCCAATCCCTCCTGGACAATGCTTAAGGGTCCCCTGACAGGGTACCCGTAGAGAAGCTCAAAGGGACTGAACCCTACCCCCCTCTGGGGGACCTCTCTGTAAGCAAAGAGAAGGCATGGTAAGAGGACGTCCCACTTACGCCTCATGGCCTCAGTGAGGCCACCAATCATGCCTTTCAGGGTCTTGTTGAATCTCTCCACAAGACCATTAGACTGGGAGTGATAGGGGGTGGTGAACTTGTAAGTTACACCACACGCATCCCACAGAGACTTCATGTATGCAGACATGAAGTTAGTGCCTCTGTCAGACACTATTTCCTTGGGGAATCCCACACGGGTAAATATCCCCATCAGGGTTCTGGCCACCACCGGTGCAGTTACGATCCTCAGAGGGATTGCCTCTGGGTACCGGGTGGCATGGTCCACCAAAACCAGGATGAACCTGTTGCCTAAGGCAGTTTTGGGGTCCAAGGGACCAACAATGTCGATGCCCACCCTTTCAAAGGGGGTGCCAATGACAGGAAGTGGAATCAGGGGGGTTTTAACCCTTTTTCCTGCTTTACCACTGGCCTGGCAGGTAGGACAAGATCTGCAGAACTTATCTGAGTGTGTCCTCATTTTGGGCCAATAAAAGTGGGTGACAAGCCTGTTAAAGGTCTTGCCCTGCCCCAAATGTCCTGCCAGGGGAATGTCGTGAGCCAGACCCAGTAGGAAGGTTCGGTAACATTGGGGGACCACCAGCATACGTGCTGCCCCAAAGGCCGGAACCTTAGGCTCACTGTAGAGGAGATCATTCTCCCAATATAGGTGGTGATCGCCAGAGGCGTCGCCTGCTGCCTGGTTTGAGGCTTGTTTCCTCAAACCTTCCAGAGTGGGACATTCTTTCTGCGCCTTGCAGAATTCCTCCCTGGTGGGTCCACCCTCAACTTGCCAGCCAGCAAGCTCAGGTAAGTCACCTAGGGCGGCAATGTCTTCCCCAGTTGGCTCGGGAGCCTCCTCCTCAGGAGCCCCGTCAGCCACTGTGGGAACTTCTGGGGCCGGTTTCCCGCGCCCCTGGTCCCTCCTCCTGGCAGCTCTCTGGGCCATCGTTCCAGGCTCCAGATGCCCTTGACTTCCCTCTCGGTCAGCCATGGACCGTGTGGTCATGAAGACCCACTCAGGTAACCCTAACATCTCCAGGTGAGACCTGAGCTCCACTTCTTTCCAAGCAGAGTGCTCAAGATCATTGCCTAACAGACAATCTACAGGCATGGCAGGACTCACAGCTACTTTCAGAGTACCAGAGACCCCCCCCCCCACTCAAAGGGAACCAGAGCCACCGGTAGGTGACTCTCGCGATTGTCAGCGACTCTGACCTGGTGGAATGTATTAGGTACTATCTGCTCTGTTGACACCAGCTGACTCTTGATAGTAGTCATACTGGCTCCTGTGTCACGGAGAGCCTCCACCTTCTGCCCATCAATGGTGACCCACTGCCGGTACTTGGAAGTATTTTTGGGCATGTGGGCCTGGGGCACCATTTCTCCTTCTCCCAGGGACACTAGGGAAATCTCTACCTGCTCCCCAAAGCTACTTGGGTCCATCTCCCCCCCGAGCGCTACACTAGTCAACCCAGGTGCCTGTCCGGTAGTGGACGGTGCCCTCTTAGGGCACTGTGGATCGCCTTTGTAGTGACCATACTGGTAACACTCCATGCATTTGGGGCTAGATTTCCCTGACTTGTCATATGTCCCTGGCTTTTTCCCAAATTTGGAAAAGGAAGGGTTGCCACCCCCTCCCTGGGAATTCTTTTGGGGGCCTTTGGAAAGTTCCTTATCCGCAAGTTTATCTCCCCCCTCTTTCTTCTGTTGGGAACCCTGACCACCCATGTGGGAGTCCCCCCCAGGTACCTTCTTGGACACTCTGGTGCTAACCCAGAGGTCCGCCTCCTCAGCAAGGTTCCTGGGATCAGTCAGCTTACTATCCACTAGGTGCTGGCGCAACTCTGTATAAGTAGTATTAAGCATATGCTCTCTCAGAATCAAGTCATATAAACCTTTATAATCTGCTACTTTGTTGCCCCGCACCCATCCATTCAGTGCCTTACTGGAGAAATCAAAGAAATCTACCCATGTTTGTGTGGTTTGTTTGGTGCTGTCCCTGAACCTCTGACGGTATCCCTCAGGGGTCAGCCCAAACTTGGCAAGTAAAGTGGCTTTCTGAAGTGGGTATGTGTTTTGATCAGGTTGATCCAATGTGAGAAGTGTGTCCCTCCCCAATGGCGGCACATAACCCCACATAGCTACCCCCCATTGCCCTTCAGGAACCTCATGAGCCCTTAGTGCAACTTCATAAGCAGCTAACCATTTATCTATGTCATCTCCCACCACAAAACTGGGCACCACATTTTTGGGTATACGAACCTTCTTTTCTCCAGCAGGTCCTGTCTGTATGCTGCCACCATTATTGCTGGATTCAGACTGCCTCGCCTTGATCTCCAGCTCCTTGAGGCTCAGTTCATGAGCCAACAATAGTTTCTTTTCAGCCAAAGCTCTTTCAGCTTCCACTTGTTTGGCTGTTCTTTCAGCTTCACTTTGTTTGGCTTCTCTCTCTGCCCTCCTCTCCTCCTGTTGAGACTCAATTTTCAGTTTTGCCATTTGCAATTGGAACTCCCTTTCCTCTCTCCTTTCCTCTGCGGTCAGGCTTTGCATAGAGACACTGCTCCCTGGTCTGGAAGGGGGCACAATTGCAGTGGTAACACCATCCACAGATAGTGAAAATTCCTCTGAGGGGCCATGTTCTGGCTCCTCTTCCTCATCATCCTCTAAATGGGCTTCTGCCCAGGCCCTCAGCGCCACTTGAAAGTCCTCCTTTCTGGAGGCCCCTTGGGTGGGTACCCTCAATGCCTTGCAGAATCCTCTTAGTTGTTTGACCGTATATGCATCCAACTGGACTAGGTCAAATTCCCCTGTCTGAGACCCAGTCAGAGACATGTTGAGTGAGGATTTAGTTTTTGAAAATTGTCAGGAAAAAAATCGGTTTTTCAAAAAGAGATAAAAACCAAGTTGACCCTCAACTGTGGGTAGGTAGTGAAATACTTAGCTACTGTATGTCACTGCACAAATACAAGTCCTATCCTCACCGCTGATCACCAATGTTAGAAATGGGGTTTTTGGTTGGCAGTCAGGTTACCCCTTGTCCAAGCAAAAGCCCTCACTCTAGTCAGGGTAAGTCACACACAATCCAAGATTATCCTGTGCCCACCCTCTGGTAGCTTGGCACGAGCAGTCAGGCTTAACTTAGAAGGCAATGTGTAAAGTATTTGTGCAATAAATCATACAATACCACCATATAGCACCACAAAAATACACCACACAGTGTTTAGAAAAATATATAATATTTATCAGGATAATTGTAGGTCAAAAAGAATAAGGTTGCAATGGAAAATTGTAGAAATATCACGAAAAAGTGATATAAAGTGTCTTAAGTCTTTAGAATATAAACAAAGTCTCTTTCAAGCACAAGTACCTGGTTGGGAGTGGAAAAATCTCCTCAGAGGGCCACAAGAGAAGAGGTGCGTGGAAAAAGGGTGGGTGCGTCGATTTCTCCCCAGCACACACGGACTTGCGTCGTTATTTTCCACGCGGGGAAGTCGGCGTCGTTTTCCGGCGCGCGGACAGTCTCTTTCTGTGGATCGCGGGGATTACCAGATGTCCCGGGTCTGTGCGTGGATTTTCCTGCTTGTTCTCCGGCTGCGCGTCGGTCTGCGGGGCTGCACGTCGAAATTACGATCTCACGGTAGGCGTCGCGTCGATTTCTCCTCTAGACTTCGATCTGCGGGTCTGAGCGTTGAAATTACGATCTCACGGCAGGCGTCGCGTCGATTTCTCCTCTAGAGGTCGGGCGGCGTTGTCCTTGCGAGGCCGTGCGTCGGATCTTCGATCGTCCCAAGAGCGTCGCGTCGTTCAGCGTCGGAGTGCGGCGTTTTTCTCGCCGCAAAACAAGCTGTGCGTCGACATTTTCGGCGCACGGAGCGCCCAAGTAAAAGAGGGAAGTCTTTTTGGTCCTGAGACTTCAAGGAACAGGAGGCAAGCTCTATCCAAGCCCTTGGAGAGCACTTTCACAGCCAGACAAGAGTTCAGCAAGGCAGCAGGGCAACAGCAAGGCAGTAGTTCTTTGTAGAAAGCAGGCAGGTGAGTCCTTTGAGCAGCCAGGCAGTTCTTCTTGGCAGGATGTAGTTTCTGGTTCAGGTTTCTTCTCCAGCAAGTGTCTGATGAGGTAGGGCAGAGGCCCTGTTTTATACCCAAATGTGCCTTTGAAGTGGGGGAGACTTCAAAGAGTGGCTAAGAAGTGCACCAGGTCCCCTTTCAGTTCAATCCTGTCTGCCAGGGTCCCAGTAGGGCGTGTGGCAGTCCTTTGTGTGAGGGCAGGCCCTCCACCCTCCCAGCCCAGGAAGACCCATTCAAAATGCAGATGTATGCAAGTGAGGCTGAGTACCCTGTGTTTGGGGTGTGTCTGAGTGAATGCACAAGGGGCTGTCAACCAAGCCCAGCCAGACGTGGATTGTAAGGCACAGAAGGATTTAAGTGCAAAGAAATGCTCACTTTCTAAAAGTGGCATTTCTAGAATAGTAATATTAAATCCGACTTCCCCAGTCAGTAGGATTTTGTATTACCATTCTGGCCATACTAAATATGACCTTCCTGCTCCTTTCAGATCAGCAGCTGCCACTTCACCAGTGTATGAGGGCAGCCCCAATGTTAGCCTATGAAGGGAGCAGGCCTCACAGTAGTGTGAAAACGAATTTAGGAGTTTTACACTACCAGGACATATAACTTACACAGGTACATGTCCTGCCTTTTACCTACACAGCACCCTGCCTTAGGGGTTACCTAGGGCACACCTTAAGGGTGACTTATATGTAGAAAAAGGTGAGTTCTAGGCTTGGCAAGAACTTTTAAATGCCAAGTCGAGGTGGCAGTGAAACTGCACACACAGGCCTTGCAATGGTAGGCCTGAGACAAGGAAAAGGGGCTACTTAAGTGGGTGGCACAACCAGTGCTGCTGGCCCACTAGTAACATTTAATTTACAAGCCCTATGCACATAAAGTGCACCTTACTAGGGACTTATAAGTAAATTAATAGTCCAATCAGGTATGATTCCAGGTTACCATGTTTTAGGGGAGAGAGCATATGCACTTTAGCCCTGGTTAGCAGTGATAAAGTGCGCAGAGTCTATAAACCAGCAAAAACAGTGTCCAAAAAGTGGAGGGAGGCAGGCAAAAAGTTAGGGGTGACTACCCTAAGGCTGTCAGGTCTAGCACTGTGTTAGTGAAAGAATTAATGAATGTGAAGCAGATACTCATATTCATAAAAAGTGTGGAAAGGAAATTGAAAGGTCTGCCAAGTCTTCTAGAGATTATAATGCTAATAATGCACAGGAGCACTCTGATAATGTTTTGGGAGGTAAATATGGTGCACGAGAGTCACAATGCACACGTAACAAAAAGATCATAAAATATCTGACCAAATTTGAAGATTTTGTCATGGGATAATCTGCTATCAATGGTTGCTTGTATTTAACATATTTTAGGCATTGTATTGGTTTGAGGGAGGAAGATGATGTTGTATGTGAAGTAGTATATGTTTATTTATATATTACATCATGTTCTTGTTTTACCTTTGTATCTTAGTTAATGTGATAAGTTATTCTTATTGTAGTCTGTTATTTATTTCTGAATTTGTGTGTGTTAGAATCTCATTACATCAATGGCTGTACAGGTTCTAAAGTGTGTAAGGACGGGCAGTTGGAGACTCGCTCAGGACCTGAACAGACGCTGATTGCTGTCGTGGCTTTTTGGAATAAGGAACAAATCAAAACCATCAACTGTGCAAGGAGATTATTTCCTGTGGAGAATCCAACCGAACTGAGACACTAGCAGTTAATCTACATTGTGTCTTTTTGATTTTCAGGTCAACGTGGTACAAATGAGATTCCCCCATACTCAGGGTGTACTGTTCATATACACACTAGTATTCCACACATAATTGAGTTTATTAGGTTGGACAATATCACTCAGAGACCCTTTGTTACATATTTGGGTAGATTAGGGACAGACTTGGCTTGGAACATGTTGGCCACAGTTGAAGTGATCTAGGAATCAAAGTTGTTCCTGAGATTCGTTCATTGTTTGGACCAGTAATTAACACTGTTTATTTAAGAAATAGATGTGTCTATCCTTCACATATTGGAAATATCAACAACATCATCCAGGAGCAGCATACCTTATCTCCGCAGCTTTTGCCTTCCTTCTGATTCTGTCTCCTGGCACTCTCCAGAGACCGGCTGTAACTCCACTGTCTCCCTCACAGAAAGAAAATCTAGAAATTCTGTTGGCTCCCTTTTTCTCCTCACTCATCCCACCTTCTGGCTCTTATGTAGGGCAAATAGACACACAATGAATTGGCAACCGCTATATCTAGTCAGATATGAAGTTACCTCAAGCATCTACCTTCACTCGAACTGTGCAGAGAGCCCTGAGGATGACATAGAGCTTTGAAAAATGTGTATGTAATCTTTTTGGTTCAAGTAAAAGTTTATTTAGTTTATAGAAAGGTTGAACCCTCATTGCATTTGCTATGCATGGTTAATAAAATGCTACTGCACGACAACTGTTTATGGTAATTTAAAAATGTGGATATTGTATATGTTCTTTTCTTTCTTCATAAAGGGGCTCATAAGACAACATAAGTATGTTTGCATGTGTGACACGTTCCAACTGGTTACAGCAAGCCTACATTGCTATTACTCAAGAGAAATATGCAACATGTAGCCCACTCCTTCAATAAAAGAGGGTTTATTTATTAGGGACAGCATGTGTGTTTGCCTTAAATCATATTTCACAGGTACAATCTTCATCATAAGACCTATTCCTAATAGTTCTTTCAACACAATCTGTATATAATTCAGGCACAGTTGCATGTCTTTCTATAGAAAATTTCGTAAAGATTAATCAAACGACACCAAAGTTATTACCAGAATAAAAAAAATATTTCTATAAAAAATAGGTCCTAACTATAACTACCTAGTTACAACCGCCACTAGGTAATGTATATGTATATATATGTATGTGTATATATCTATGTATATATTTGCATATGTGTGCATATGTATATAGATGTATGAATATATATATATATATATATATATATATATATATATATATATATATATATATATATATATTTATCGTTTCAGACCCCCATAGCCCTGGGGATCACCACCTCTCTGTGGCTTCTAACATGCTGGAGGGGGAGCTGTATGGTTTCCTTCAAAGAGCCTCTGATGGCCCTGGGGACCTCCACACCCCAGGACCAGCTCCTGCTATATTTAAGGTGCCCACCCTTGGGACATAGCTGTTTGCTGTGGCTTGGCTGCAGCTTTGAAACTGCCACCAAGCCACAGCAAACAAACTCCAATTTCAGACAGCTGGACCTGTCAAGCAGGTCCAACTGTCGGAAACTGGAGCTTTCATCTCTGTTCCCTGCACACATGCAGGGAACAGAGCTAAAATGCTTCAGCAAGCAGGGAGTTGCTGTTAAAAGCAGCTCCTTGCTTGCTGAAGCAATGACACCGCGAGGTAAGCCTTGAGGCTTACCCCACTGTGCCAGATAACCCGTAAATGTAATTTTTCTAAATAACAATACAAAAATAATAAATATGTAGGACCCGCTGGGAGCCATTGAGGTCTCCCTCACGGTCCCAGATAGCCCATAAAGGCGGAAAAAAAAAAAAGAAAAACAAAGAAAGCAGTTGCTCAGTGTAAAGGTTGCAAACCTTTACACTCAGCATTCCGGGTTCGAACCCAGCCGGATTTGCTCCCCTCTTTTCTTTTTCTTTTTAAGTACAAATTATTTTAATTTTTTCAAAATGACAGATACATTTCTTAGTTTAAATTGTTCAGAAATATGTCATTCTAAGTATATCATACATCAAAGCCTAAAAAACTCTCCATCTCTCGCCTCACACTTTCTCTCTCTCTCTGTCTCTCTTTCAATTGATTATTCCCACTCACACACCCACCCAGACACTTACACATCCACCCACAGACCCACTCAGACACTCACACACCTAATCGCAGACCCACTCAGACCCTCATGCATGCATTTGCAGCCCCAGTTAGACCCTCACGCACCCACTCACAAACCCACTCCAACTTTCACACACCCATTGCCACCGTCATGCATCCACTCACAGAGTGCTCACACACTGACACACCCACTAAACCACTGATGTATGCGCTCTCACACCCATACAGGCACTCAGACAGTCACTCTCACCCCAAGGTACACCTCCCTCACAACTAGCCTATTCTCACACAAGAGAGGCTGCAGCCAACTCCCGCCATGCAGGGTCAAAGGTCTGTGCACAGCATGAGGTTTGGTGGTTAGTGGGGGTTGGCCACAGGGTCTGGCTGCAGGCCATGTCTTGCAGTCAACCTCCGCTGTGCACAGGTGAAGGCCGTGCACAGTGCAAGGTTGGGTGCTTATAGGTGGTTGGCCACTGGCCAGGCCTTGTGGCCTACTGTCACTGTGCATGGCTGAAGGCCGTGTGGGACGGTGGTTGGATTAACGTATAGTAATGAAAATTACTATAGGTTAAAAAAACATATAAATTCACAGCTAAAACCCAAGGTTATAGGGAGGATATAGTTTGGAAATAGATTTTTTTTTAAACATTGAAATTCACTTAAAAAACCAAAATTACCCCCCAATCACAACACTCATGACATCTTTGATAACACATTGATGATATCAATGTAATATTTGCAGTACCATTTTTGATTAAAAAACTGTGCATGGTGGGGGCACAAGTTATATTTACCTTAGGGAACAAATTTTAGTTACTTAAGCTAACCTGACTAGAACTGGTGAATTTCTATGGTTTTGTACGTTTAAAATGTGAGCCTAACTATAACCTCCCTGTAACCTTTGTTTTTTAAGTAAATATAATATATATATATATATATATATATATATATATATATATATATATATATATATATATTTATATTTATATATTATTATTATTTTTTTCACTGAAAAAACAAAGGGTATGTCATGTGCATGGTGGGCTGTGAGTTATACTTTAGTGCACTTTTGGGGACAGTCCTCCTCAATTTTCATCAAAGTGCTGGTAACAGTGGGCACCAAAATCGGAATTAGAATGAATAGGTTTTCTTTCAGTTTCTTGAATAAATTATATCAAAGCAATGGCCAATGGTATATAGGCGATTCTGTGGTTGCAGTGTTTGAGTCATAAATATGGATTTGCATCATTTGCCACATAATGTACAATATAATATACAAATGTTGCA